>NW_021680345.1:4391028-4402794 GCF_001412515.2 Diachasma alloeum
TCGTCATCTTCCCACCGAAAGCTGTATACTGGAGAATGCCGTTTCTTGAGCGGGGGTGCGCAACGCCCAACGAATATATAACCCCGCTCTCGTTTACTCATATAACGGAAACTCGTGTCTCCATTCGTGCCCGAGGGTAATTAAGTTACACCTTCCCCGATCCCCGCAGACTCGCCATGAATAATTTCTCTATCGTTTTCAAGTCGGCCTGTATATAACTGAGTGCCTCCATCGACCAAAGGGAAGATTTCAATTAATTTTCACACCCTCAAATCTCGAAGTTAATGTGGGAATAAATTATGGGGTTGTTCACTCGCCGGAAAATTTCGTTCTATTATTTTTATTTCTTCCGTTATGGGGATTTTATCTACAGTTGGTGGATCAATTCAATTCTGTTTTATTAATTGACGTGTCGACTTTGTTCTCGGACAGCTGTATTTGTAAATAAATAGTTGAGAGAAAACTCATTTGGGGGAATGAATTTTTTATTTTTCGGCAGCTATCGATTTGTGGACTATTTACCAATGGGCATTTGTGGGAATTTACGAATAGATAAAGCATTAGAAGGAAAAATCGAGATTTTACATTAAACAACACGAAAAAATTAAGATCGAGATGAGGTAAATTGACTCGGAATCATCACGGGAGAAGTCGGTACTGCGTATTTGCTGACTGAGACGAGGCCGAAGATTCCATGTTCATTGAGACCGAGACCATGTCTCCCACGTATTGACTCGTGAAGTCCCTCGCGGCGTCAGTGAAAAAAGAAACGTCACTGAAATTTCGCTTTAAAATTTCACTGAAAATTCAATGGAATTCCGAATTTTCGAGCAGTAAGAAGATAAGAATTTCCTAATTTCCTCGGATTTTCAATGAATTGCAAATCCAAGAATATATTCCCTTATACTTTCCTGGGGGATTTCAATTAATTTTCACACCCTCAAATCTCCAAGTTAATGTGGGAATAAATTATGGGGTTGTTCACTCGCCAGAAAATTTCGTTCGATTATTTTTCTTTCTTCCGTTATGGGGATTTTATCTACAGTTGGTGGATCAATTCAATTCTTTTTTATTAATTGACGTGTCGACTTGGTTCTCGCACGGCTGTATTTGTAAATAAATAGTTGAGAGAAAACTTATTTGGGGGAATGAATTTTTTATTTTGCGGCAACTATCAATTTGCGGACTATTTACCAATGGATATGTGTAAGGATTTACGAATAAATTTATCAGTAGGAGAAGTCTAACATAACCATCCGGAGATTAATTGATGATGATTAATTAAGTGGGGTGCAAACTTTTTTTCGATTAAAAAAATACAATGTTCGTTTCATCAGTGTTTAATAACGGTTCTTATTTCTGCGAACTGTGGAGTAGTCACCCGAGAGCTATATGCAGATGCTCGATTAGTTAATTAATGAACCGGACGGATTGTTAAGCATTAATTATAAAATAAAGTCGATACAGAACAGTCAAGACAATTAATGGGAATAAACGTTATTCAGATGAATTATTAATTACTATTTAGAAATTGACTGATGTTGATTTTCAATGAAACTGAAATTTTCGAGTTTATGTGAGAATAAAAACCATCGGAAATTGTGAAAGTTCAAATAAACATTATTCTCAAATTTCAATCAGTAGTCTGAGATAATGTCCTCTTGAAATGTCCACAATTGCCTAAAATAAACCAGAAATTTTACGAAAACGATTTTCTCCCAACTCAAATCCAGAAAATAGAAAATCTTAATCCCCCCTCGCTCAACTTCCAAAACAAATCAACAGTATAATGCACCTATGAATCAATATTTCCCCATCATTTCAACCATCATAAAAAATCATAACGACACAGCCCAGCCAATCCATCACCCCCAGAGACCCATCATCCCCAAGTCTTGCATGCGCATTCGTGCACACTGTACAAAACGTCAACAAAACGATCACGAAATACATGTAATTTTACACCGCAATGTAATTCGCCATTAGTACCAGTTATTCACCTGGAAATTTTCCATTTAGTCGCGGAATACGACGAATCGTCATAGCCTTTAGATTTGCCTTCCGTGCCGCAGAATAATTGGTCACTACCCCCCCACCCCCTTCCTCCTCACCCCCTCCCCTCACCCCAATCCAGTTTGTAGTAAAGATTGGGAACCATGTTGTCCCATCGTGAAATTAATATCGCATATATATTCACGCAGACGTAAGACCTCTCTCTCCCTGGGACCGTCTTATCGTCGGCTGCCAGCCCACGCGATTCACCTCTCCCACCTGCCCCCTCCCCCTCCACCAACGCATACTCAGGGCAAAAGCTTTGTCGCCACCCCCACACCCGCATTTTCTTTCTGCCATTCTCTCCCCACTCTTGGTATTTTTTTTTTCATTCATCCCCTCAGGAGAATCCGGGGTTCGAAACCCCCCGTGGCAATGTAGATACGACTCCAGCGTAAACACCGAGAACCACCCACACGCACACATCGGAACAAACCTGTTCGCCATTTTCTCCCCCCTTGATTTTTCTCATTTTTTCTTCTGCGCCCCTTCCGCATGATGCGCTTGGCACATATGCCCCGGAAAAAAAAACGCGTACCTAATAATACTGCCCACTCTCGTACCACTGAGCACAATGCGGAATACAGTTGGAAAAAAAGAAATAGAATTGAAGCACTAAAATTCAGAAATTAATTTGTTTTTTTTGTCTGTTTGAATATAAAAATGTTTTTTTATCGGTAAAAAAAGGGATGTTTGGGGATTTTTTTTTTTTGGAACGGGGGAACGAAGTTCGGGTGGATGAAAACATGGTGGATAAATAAAAACGGAAATTGATTGAAAGAGAATATGAATAAACAAATCGTTTAGGCTGGGTATTGATGAGTACAGTTGGAAAAAAAGAAATGGAATTGAAGCACTAAAACTCAGAAATTAATTTGTTTATTTTTGTCTGTTTGCATATAAAAATGTTTTTTTATCGGTAAAAAAAAGGATGTTAGGGGATTTTTTTTTGGAACGGGGGAACGAAGTTCGGGTGGATGAAAACATGGTGGATAAATAAAAGCGGAAATTGATTGAAAGAGAATATGAATAAACAAATCGTTTAGGCTGGGTATTGATGAAAACCGAATGGAATGGAAGGTTTTTATTTTTATTCTGCAGCGGAGCTGATATTTTTTTTTTAAGCCATCCTGTATCCATTTTCACAAACGACTCAACCCCCACCGACTCCTCGTGTGTTTCCTATGTTGGTCCGAGCACTTTGACTGTGGTTATATCTGTGTCTACCTGTGATATCGAGTTACGTTTCACGGGATTTTATCGTATGCGGAGGATCTTAAAACTCGTCATATAAATGTATTCCTGGGCTGTACATGGGATTTTTTGCTATCGTAAAATGGGGGCGAGAGCCGGGTACATCCAGGGAAAGTATTTTTTTAAGACATTTTTATTTGTGGTGACGAAACGGGAAGACATTTTTTTTAATGAAAATGTATGTGCTTTGAGGGTCAACAAATTGAAGTGATTCAATCACATTGATTTTCTCAACTGTCGACTGTATGTCACGTCTGTGTCGTTAATTAATTAATCAAGTGAAACTTGTGAAAGGGTTCCTCTTGTTCATTTAAATTTCAAATGTATTCAATTTCATACACTCATAACTGCATTATGAAAATTAATTTTACATGGAGATGAAAAATCAGTAATGATAGAGATGAATAGTAAGTGAAGAATCAATGAATAATTTTAAAACTTTGAGGATCAGTACCCTTAATTGTGGAAAAATAGAGGAAGTTTATGAACCGATGTTCTGAAAAAACAAAAGTTTGCTTGAATTATTCCAAAAATCCGAGAATTCTGTAGAAAATTCAAGGATTTTCGTTTGAAGCAATTTTAAAAATTCATGTTCCCAAATCGGTTTTTTACCAATTATTTATTGATGAACATGTGATAACTCTACTCTACTCGAAGCAAATAAATAATTCATTTCGATCTTTCAAAGGATTTATTTACAATAAATTAATTATTAATTTCAACAATGTCATATAATCAAAACATTTTAATAGAAATAAATACATGAATTAATTAATAAAATTATATAGGACTCATATAATTTGATTAATTAATTTAAAATAAAATGGACACTTGTGGTTTTTTAGATGTTAATGACATGTTGAATGGTTAATAGAATGAGATTTTTTTTCTATGGAAAATAAAATTATTCTCCTTTGTTATAAATCTAGACTGCGCTCAATTGATGAACATTTCAAGAAAACGTCACAAGTGTCCATTTTGCCTCACCCTCCCCAATACATTTTTTTTTCTCAATGCATCGAACATTGATCCGAAAAACTCCAACAATGTAATTATATTTTCCACCCCCAACGGTTTAGTCCTGTTACGTCCAAGCTCTAACACCCTCATCCCTCTGCCCCATTCTTCGGGATTTGGTCCCCTATTTTGATGAGGGGGACACGTGCCCGCTGAAATTTTCCCTTTCGACTGAATGCCGCTCGAAAATTCGATATACTGGCCTGGGTGGAGTCTGCACTAAAGGCCATTTACATGTTTATTGATGTATTTAGTGTAATCAATCTTGTTTGAGAGATTAGAGAGATGATTGGATTGTTTGAGGTATGAATAGGATGAATGGAAATTAGAAATTAGAATCTTTGGTATGACTCTTCAACAGTACAACAGCTCTTTGTTTACTTTTTGGGTCGAGGCAGTGTTGTCAGGGGCGATTTTATCCGATGGTGACTGGCAGAATATTCATATTGAGGGCTTTAAATGCATTCGACAACATAATTTCGTGTATTTAATTTAGTAGGAATGAAGAATTTGTTCGTGAAATCCAAAATATTTCGAAGAGAATTTTTAAATTTGACAAATTATTTATAAAATAAAGAGCATCATTCATTATTCAAGGACTTGACAAAATTAAAAAGTCGCTGATAATTTCTCCTATTTTCCATTATTTCCTAATAAATTAACGTTATCAAATTCTGAACCATGTTAAACAAATCAACGAAACGGCTCAAAAATACCCAAAATTCCACGTCAAACAAATCCATTGCCATTGTGCATTTTATATTGCATAGAATCGAAGATATTATTCATTTTTCCTAATGGTGACTAACCGAATTTTCATATTAAGGAATTTAAATGTACTCCACACTATAATTCTACGTAAAGAATACTAAAAATTGTAGAATTCTGATTTAGAGAATGTTTAAATTTGACAAATTATTTATAAAATAAAGAGCATCATTCATTATTTAAGGACTTGACAAAATTTAAAAGTCGCTGATAATTTCTCCTATTTTCCATCATTTTCTAATAAATTAACGTTATCAAATTCTCAAACACGTCAGACAAATCAACGAAACGACTCAAAAATACCCAAAATTCCACGTCAAAGCAATGGCTCATATATTCCCCGGGATAATCGAAGTTCGAAGTGCTTCGAATATTCGACAGTAGAAACACTGCAAGCCCATCCTCAATGCAAAAAAAATTTGACAGGAAGACACATGTAAGCTGCTTCCTAGACCCGAATATCCTCTGCATTCTCTGTTCCCTACCCACACATGTACTCATCCCCCTTTTTCTCCTCATTTCTCCACAAGTCTGAATCGATGGCAAGCGATAACTCGCCGATGCATCGGCTATACGTATGGATAGTTGTCTCCTCGGGCTCAAAAAGCATACACCACGGTGCAGCTACGAAAACACGAGAGAACGATACAATCGGCTCGGAACAATTCCCTCGAGGGAATTGTTAGAGCTCGTTCTCGTATCCATAGTTCATGGGGGCATAACGTCGACGTTCGCATGTCGTATATACGTATATAAATCGCAGTGCAACGATAAACTTGGGTGGAATATAGTGAAACGAAAACTGGCCGCGTGTACATGGAGTTGTAACGGATATATAGACGAGGGTATATAGATTTCATGGGTGAGGTTGAATTCTGGGACTTATAAATTCGATAAAAGTTGGGGGGAGGGGGAGAGAATATGGTGTCGATATGGTATTGTGGTTGGGGGAGATACGTTACCTCTAAATCATAGGATATTTCCGGAGAAAATGGGAATTGTAACGAAGTAGAAATTCCGAATGAAGAATTTTTATCGTAAAAATTGCAGTTTTTTTTCTTCATTTCTGTAACGATTTTGTTTCCCACGTAGGGGAGGGTGGGGCAAAACGGCTCCCCTTCAACTGTCAATAACTTGTGAAAGACATTGTGAAAATTCCCAGTTTCAACTTCATTTTGATGATAATTTTTCATTCTTCAAAACGAGCTCTAACTCATCCCAATCGGATTATTGAATCAGAAAATATTGACGATTGAAGGGGGGCCGTTTTGCCCCATCCTCCCCTATTTTGATATTTATTATATATCTATTGTATATTATGGACATCGACGTTTTTTTAGTATAAAAATTATTGACAATTATTGAATTATTGATTATTTACTGTCAATTGAACCTTTTTTCATTTTGTCTTCATGAATAATTGCAAAACAGTTTATTTAGTATCATGAAGTATTTTGGATATTCTAAATAATGTTCCCGAAATAATTTCTTTTTATAAAAACGTAACGGATAACCTAGGGTATGTAATTTCGTGGGTGAAGTTGAATTCTGGGACTTATAAATTCGATAAAGGGAGGGGGGGGGAGAGAATACGGTATAAAAATGGGAAATTTGCAGTTTTTGTTCTTCATTTCTGTTCCGATTTTGTTTCCCATGTATTTTGATATTTATTGCATATGTGATTGACCTCGAAATTCTTTTATAATAAAAAAAATCATCAACATTTTACTCTCTACTTTTATTTCTATTTTTTTTTTTTTTCATTCAGTCCTACAATAGACTGAATTAAAAATTGATTGATTGACCGCCACCCTCTATTCAACTTTTTTAATTCTATTTTTTTCATAAATACTTGAAAAACAATTTATCAAGTATAGTTTATGCCATCAATCATCCTGAATAATTAAAAAATAATGCAAACAATTTTTCCCAAACAATTTCCTCCATCATCATGATCATCTCCCTTGCTCAATTTATTTCCAATACACCAGATATTATCACTGAAGACAATTAATCCCTTCATAACTCCTCGAGCACTGCAAGAGACAAGGGTCGATTGTCTAGTCTAGCTGATAGTGGGTAGCATCCGCGAAAGCCACAGAATTCCAGCGTTTTCTTAAGCGAAAATTCCCGAAGGGATTGCCTCCTCTACCCGAAACAAAACCACGTAAAGTGGTAGTGGAGAGGGTTAAAGGGGTCGAGATACGGGTGAGACGAGTTTCAAGATAGTTTGCGGTCTGCAAGAATAGTTCCCGTGGATGTATATACATGTAAAGGCTCTCTCAGTTCATTACGATCGGGTCTGTGTTGAGGCTCGTGGATGGCTTTTGTGCGTTTAAATAACAGAAAAAAAAGTAAGACGGAGAAGGGCTGTACTGCTGTGTGCATCCACCGATCCCTTCTGTTTTCTGTTTCCCGGGCGTGCGCAAGCTTATGTGAGATTGAGGGGGAGAGGGTCGCGCGTTGCGACACGAGAGAAGCGAGATAAAGGCCGCGAGGGAATGATGGAGAGGAAAAGAGAGGGGGCAGGCGAGATTAATCGTTCTCAGAAAAGACTCCACTGACTCCCAGTATATACGCGGAGTAACCCTCCTTTTCAAACTATGTACACCCAAACCACCGCTGAATCTCCTTTTTATTCCTGAACAGGACACGGAGAGGAGTCAAAATGAGTGAGAGAGGAGTTTGACTTCATTTTGGAGTTGCGACACGGAAAGGGGACAGTAATGGCTTTCACTGTTCTTCGACACTTTCGGGAACAATAATGATTGTTTTTTTTTTATGAGGAGAATATTCAGTATTTGTCTGGCTTGTTATTGTCGATTTATTCGAGTTCATGAAGTTTCGAATGGTAGTTCCTTATTTGATTGAATTATAAAGGCCGTGATGGAAGGGCTATGGCAGTCCGCGCCCGAGTGAAGGTCAGCAGGCGAGCGTTACCGGCGTCTGCCGAAGATTCCCGAAGATATGCGAGAGTAAAAATGGCTGGATGTAGTCAGACAGTAGCCAGCGCTCTGATTTTTGTTTAGAAACATTCAAAATTTTTGGATTTCCTCCTCAATATGCAATCTTTAATATCAACTGTCAGGTACTGATGAATTTATAATTCCTTTTCAAATTATATTCTCCCAAACCACCTCAACATGCCACAGAGAGGATTTAAAATGAGTAAAGTTGCTTTTTTTGGTGACAAGAATATTTAATATTTCTCTAACTTATTGTTGCCGATTTATTCAAGTTCATGAACTCTGGAATGATAGTTCCTTAGTGGAATAGTAAATCCTGTGATGGGACGCCTATGACAGTCCTCGCCCGAGTGAAGGTCAGCAGGCGAGCGTCAGCGGCGTCTGCCGAAGATTCCCGAAGATATGCGAGAGTAAAAACGCCTGGATATAGTCAGGCCATAAGCAACGCTCTGATTTTCGTTCAAAAACATTCAAAATTTTTGGATTTTCTCTTCAATATGCAATCTTTAATATCATCTGTCATGTACCGGAGAATTTATAATTTCTTTTCAAATTGTATTCCCCCAAACCCTTCCTACATCCCCTTTTTGCTCCTCACCATGCTACAGAGAGGTTTTAAAATGAGTAAGAGTTTGACTTCACTCTGCAGTTACTCCACGAAAAGGGAACATTAACGACTTTTGCTGTTCCTCGGCACTTTCGTCAAAAATAATGATAGCTTTTTCGGATGGGAAAAGGTTGAGCGAGTGCAATGAGTGGAGAGATAATTAAAGGGGTAAAAAGGCTTTCTTCACTTTGATGAATAAATTAGATTCCCCCGCTAACCCCGGGGCTTAATTCCATTTATCAATTTACATTCATTGATGATGTCTTGCATGAAATATCTCCAACATTTTTCAATGCCTGTATTGTCCTTGAAGTCTTTTAACGGCCTCGAAGAGAGTGATAAAAAATGAGGAACCGGAAGATAAAAAGTCAGAGGGGTGGGGAGGAATGGTCTAAATAACGCGCGCTCAAACTTTTTTTCAACTCGTCCGTTAGTTCGTAATTTTTGTTTTTATTTTTTTTTTACTTGCTTTTGGAGAGAGAGAGGGGCTTCGCCGAGGAGCTTCGCTTTTCCACGTTTCGCGTTCTGCTGCTCCTTTTATTATCATTCTTCCCCAGTCGTACCTTTCCATCTCCCCGATCTCTTCGGTGTTCTATAGTACAAAACTCTACGTCCCTCTTTTTCACCTCCTCCTCTAGTCACTGGTACCCAGATGCTTTTATTTCTTATTCTTTTCTCACTTCGAGGAACGTCTTGTTCTCCCTTTTCTCCTTTTATTCGTCGTATTGTTTTTTTTGTTTTGTAAGAGTCGTGCCAAGAATAACCTCCTCGTCATCGTCGATCTTCTCCCCTCAACATATTCGAGTATTTTATTTATTTATCTTCAACTCGGCTGGACGAGGATTATTCCTCGAGACATTGTATGAGGATTATTTTATTCCTATTTATTTAATCATTTTATTCAGCTGAATAACAAAGAAATAAGACAACAGTAAGAGCATTAAACGAATGAAGAAAGTAGAAGAGTCAATAATTCCACTAATTGATGGTTATTTCGAGAACATATTAGCCCAGCGACTTAGTGAAGACAATGGGCAATAATACCTGAAGTGGAATGTACAAAGCTTCCAATTTAATGAGCAAAATAACCAAGACCGAGGGGATAAATACAGCCTCTGGTATTATTGTATATACATTGTATCGATAAATACCATTAAATTTCTCGCTCCCATATTGGTAGGAAAAAATTGAAAATGAGAGTGAGGTTGAATTTATTTCAGAGGGGAAAAATCGGGGAATTTTTTATTCAGTGAAATTCCGCATGGGGGGGCAACAGAAAAATGACAACGTACACTGTATTTTTAATTAACTGAAAATCCCATATATTTATCGGAATTCATGGAATAATAGAAGTAAATTTTAGTTTTCAGTAATTTTCCGCAGAAATTTTGAATTTTCTTTAAAGAAATTGCTTGGAATCAATTCCCAATTATTTGAAAATTTAAGAATATATTTATCCTACTCTTACTGATTTCTATTAATTTCCATGCAACAATTAGACTAAAATTGACAGATTTAATTGAGCTTCCATAGAATTTTATAATTTCACTGAAGAAAATCCTTGAAATTCAGCGGATTCATGACTTGAAAAGAATTCCCAAAAAGTGTATCGGAAATTGGAGTAAAAATTTTTTACCAATGCACATTGTTGGAAAAAAAATGAAATTTCATTGTCAATTGACTAGGAATTTTTAACAGAATAAAATTACGCGGAAATTTCTTGGATTCTATAAATTTTCATGTCATAATTGAACTAAATACGTTTTCCGTAAAAATTTCTCCACAAAATATTGCATGTTAAATGCAACTTGATAAAAAATTCCCAAGGACTGCACCAAAAATTCCACCCAAAATTTTTCACCACTCCAAGATCAAAACGTCCAAGCCCTTCCATTAATATCCCTCCCCCATTCTCGTGTGATCAAACGTTAGAAGTGTATCGGGCTTACATCCGTGACATAAATATTTTATGCGCAACAGGATGATTGGTTGTGCGGCTGATCCCCACGTCCCATAGCCAATCTAACGAATGATACACAGGTAGTGCCGGTCTTCCCCTTACCTCCTCCAGTCCCAGATTATATTTTCCAAACACTGAAACGGAAGTTTTTACACTCCTCAACCGTAGAAATCAACATTTGTTCGAGTAAAAACCGGTGGAAACTGCTCAATAAAATTAAACTAAACTCCGAAATATTAGTTCACTGAGAAAAAAAAAATTTTTTGCCAAATATCCATTTACTTGAGAGAAGTATTTATTTTGTAAATACCATTTTTTCCTGCCGAGTCATTCCCAGACTATCTTCATTAGGCTTCAATTACGACAATTATATTGCTCTATGACACATGACCTTGCGTGAACTCCCTCAATAATTATCAGCATTAAAAAACTAATCAAAATTCTTCTCTCTAGAAAATGAGAAATTTAGAAAAAATGAATAATCGCTAAAGGAATTTATTCAAGCTCATGTCCACCATAGCCATCCTCCAGAGCAACATGATTGTCATAATTGAAACCTAATCACGCTCACCTCCCGAGACGAAGACCCGAGTCGAGGATTTGGTTCTGATTGGACGTACACAGGTCTTTCAAGACCTCTCCAGACCTCCATGGACCTGGTAAGTCCTAATCAGTTCTGCGACGTACTTTTCCAGAGACCTTTCGAATCCGCAGTTCTTTTCGGTTCTGAGAAGTCCTCGATGCTACCAAGAACGCGTGATTTTACGAGCGGGTGAAGGGGAAGGCATGTATGCGGAAGGGTGAAATTTGTAGCCAACGAGGAGACAGGGTTGTAGAATATATTTTAGCCACCCTCATCTCCCCGCTTGCAGGCGGTGTTTAAATAAAAAGTAATGAACGTTGATTCTGTATTTATTGACCCCCTGATGTCGATAAAACCCTCGGAGGTGACAGAAAAGGGGAAAAAAAAATTTTCATTTTCACGTGGGGCAAAGGTGAAAGTCGATTTTCGCCAAAATTGAATTTTTTCGCCAAGTGAAAGTTGATTCTGTATTTTCTAACAATTCTGATGCCAATGAAACCCCCGAAGGCGCGACAAAAGTCGAAATAAATTTTTTTTTTTCACCCCGAGCCAAAGAGTC
>NW_021680345.1:4404148-4424238 GCF_001412515.2 Diachasma alloeum
GTAAAGTCGACTTTCGCCAAAATCGAATTTTTTGGCCAAGTGAAGAATGATTCTGTATTTATTGGCCCCTCTAATGCCAATGAAACTCTGGGAGGCGCCAGAAATGTCGAAATGAAAATTTTCATTTTCACTTGGAACAAGGATCAGATTTGTTAACAATTTTATTTTTTATTTAGAAAACGCATGCAAGCGGAGGGACAAGGGTGGCTAGAATAGATTCTGCAACTTTCTCCCCTTGTTGAGTAAAAATTTCAAGTCTCCGCATACATGCGTCTCCCCTCCACCCTCTCGTGAAATGTCGATTGTCGAGATTTAAAAAAAAACAATAATTGCATTTTTTACTTCAATAACGCATNATTCTTTTTCACCGGGGGCCAAAGTGTCAGATCTTGGATTTTTCCAGGGAGAAAGTCGGTCAAAGGGTCACAAGGGTCACGAGGGCCAAAGTGTCAGATCTTGGATTTTTCCAGAGGTAAAGTCGACTTTCGCCAAAATCGAATTTTTTGGCCAAGTGAAGAATGATTCTGTATTTATTGGCCCCTCTAATGCCAATGAAACTCTGGGAGGCGCCAGAAATGTCGAAATGAAAATTTTCATTTTCACTTGGAACAAGGATCAGATTTGTTAACAATTTTATTTTTTATTTAGAAAACGCATGCAAGCGGAGGGACAAGGGTGGCTAGAATAGATTCTGCAACTTTCTCCCCTTGTTGAGTAAAAATTTCAAGTCTCCGCATACATGCGTCTCCCCTCCACCCTCTCGTGAAATGTCGATTGTCGAGATTTAAAAAAAAACAATAATTGCATTTTTTACTTCAATAACGCATACGTAAACAGGGATATGAACCCGGATTTAATATAGGCCGGGGACCGGCAAGGATTTGGAAAGTCTGAACACAAGTCCTGCTTACACCTAACGAGTGCTGAAATGGGACATAACCAGAACTGGTTAAGTCTCGGGAGCAGTTGGGAAGAGGCTTCCCAAGACCTATCCAGTTCTGAACGGAAAGACCTAAGTAGAACAGTCAGGTCCAATTATTCCACTCGGGCTGAAATAACTCGATTGAAGAAATTCGATTTTGAAAAAATAAATACTTGCCTGAAGTAACCGAATATTTGGCACAAATATTTTTTTTCTCAGTGTAAACACGACTCAATGGAGCATTGCAGATGCATTCACCAATGAATGACGTTTCTTCCAATTTCCCCCGGTCAGTTGAAATCGTGCTCATTCCGAATGTGAAAAAATTGAAATTTAATAGAACAAGTTTACGATGCAAAGTAAGTTTCAAAACTGAAAGACAAGGGTCATGCAGAGATGAGGTTTCTCAGTGTGCGGTCTCGAGCCGATTTAAACCCCCCAAAGTAAAAGTAACAACTAAAGGAGAGCGAAAAAAAAAATGTACCAGAGATAAAAAGGAAAAAACAATTTTACAACAAAAGGAGAAAATTGAGGTACAAGTAAAAACACAAGTCTCTCACGATGCACACCATGTAGCGAGTGTTTCAGTGGTGAGATCAAGGGAGTTGGAGATCACACGAGCACGACCCCCAGAGTGAAATTCTCTCTCGCACGCCTTCAGACTGTGCTCTTGCAAATTGATTGACCGTAGTAGTGATATGCGGGGCTACACATTGGCCTGGGGCCAATAGATTGGACCAATATCCCTTTAGCATTTGCCTTGGCCCTCTTCACTGTCAGTATCATTGGCCCCGAGGAACGTGCAAACAATCCCCAGTGCAAATTGCGAGTATATCACTGGGAAAAGACAGTGTATCATGAGAATGTAGTACAGTGCAGCGCAGAGGGAACGAGAGTTAGAAAGCACTGAGATGAAATGGGGGAGGGGGGGGGAGGATTTAATTTATAGGTTTTTGAGGACGAAGAAAACAGGAACGAGGGGGAGATACTTCAAACTGGCATTCTTACTGTGTTTTGTCTCTGGTGAGATGAAAGTATCAAAGAGATCTCTTGACCCGAAATGCAATTAAAATTATTGGGAGAATGTTTCAGGGAGATTAAAGGCATGAGATTTGCTATTCAATGCTTTTATGGATTATTTCTGCGGATTACTTTGAGTTGATGCACTTATTGACTCGTTGAGTGGTTGTTTTTTGGTTAATTTAATAGTAAATGCTGTGAAACGAAGTGTTGTCGTCTATTCAAATATTCAAAAAGTAGTTAATGCAAGATATGGCGTTTTATGGAAAAATAAAGTTTTGTAAACGAAAAATAAAATGTGCTTTATAATAATAAAAATGGAGTTTTCAATGGTAAAAGTCATTCAAGAATTAATACGCCACCTTTGGCAGTTCGAGGTGGGGTCAAGGTCAAGTGATGAGCGTCAGCCGAAGATCCCCGAAGATACCCGAAAGTAAAAACGCCTGAACATATTCAATCACTGATTCCTACCCGTAGTAACTCAAAATATTTCCTTTTCTTCTTCTTCTTCTTCTCAAGTTTTGTAAAAGTAAAATAAAATGTAATTTATAACAATAACCATGCCATTTTCAATGGTAAATGCCATTCAAAAATAAACACGACGCCTTTTGTGAGTGAAGGTCACAAGCGAAGCGTCAGCCGAAGATCCCCGAAGATACCCGAGAGTAAAAGCGGCTGAACATATTCAATCACTGATTACAACCCGTAATAATTTCCAATTTCTTCAATACGAAACCCGAAACGACACATACCCCTAAGGCCCCACTATTCAACATAATCCATGTAACAAAGGGATTATAATTCAATCATTCAGCGAGTCAACTCAGCCCCAGTCGGACACGTGCCATTATCCCCGAGGAAAGTGAGCTCCGTTACCCGGATTGATGCCGACAATCCGTTTGGCCAGGTTCTCTCCGTTAAAATACATACTTCCCAATCTCGAAATAACCTCTCTTCGGGGTAAACCAAATCCCCTTGTCGTCGATTTCAAACGTATGTATATCCATACACTATCATAGCTCGCTTCACCTAACAGTAACACAGGGATATATATCCCGCAACAACAACGAACATGAAACGATGTACGATCGGGTGTGCGAAACTGACCGTTAGCTCGTAAGCTCGTTAGCACCATGGAAACATGAAACACGGGTTACGCATGTGACTGGGAGGAACTGAGGGAGTAAGAGAGTTGGATTATTGGTATGGGTTTTCGGCTTGTATCAGAAGACCATTTGGTGGTGGTTCGAGCCTCTGCCCCTGGTTCCATGTCTCTAATTACAATTAATACCTGATTTACTTCCACCCATTAATGATGATAGATCCCTTTCTGCGGTGGGCTCAACCCTTGGCGAAGGCTACCGTAAATCTTATCTTCTGATTTAAACATTAAGGTGCTTTGGGAATTGATGAGAACCATTTGCAGAATTTCTCACGGGTTGCGGGAATTTTTAATTCGTTAACGATGCGAATAATGAGATTGCTTCTTCAACAGCAATTAGATGGTTTGCATGTACTGATGTACAAGGAAAATTTATCAACGTGCGGAATATTCTTTTCGATTCAATTTGGAAAAATCATGAAGTTTCTCATTTTTGGAGGAAAAAGACGAGTATTTTCCAATTTATTCGAATTTTCAGTTGAAAAGTGAATATTCAGTACCAAATTACGCTCGATTTTCAATTTTTTTAAACTCGAAAATATATTTATCTGAATTATTCTAATTTCCGTAAATTTCCACAGAACAATTGAACTAAAATTTACAATTTCCATTGATATTTCCGTCAAATTGTGAATTTTCAATAACGAAATTCCTTGAAATTTCAATGGAACATGATAAAAATTTGAGAAAACCACCAAAAAATTTCATAACATAATAATTCAACATAATAATTCAATAAGAAGATTTTCAACAACTGCGATGGAAATTGCATCCAAAAAATGTCAAACAGCGCAATGCCTTCTCGAAAATATCTGCAAAGTGATAATCCCTTATCGCTTTAACGCCCATTGTCAACTTACCGGGATTCAAAGGTTCCAGCCCCATAGACATAAATTGGCACGATAAGTGGTTCAATAAAAACGATGGGGATATACCAAGGGGATAAGAAGACGAGTGACCCTGAGTGGATGCACGGAATCACTAAGAAAATTCGATCCTCAATCTGTACGACCGATCTCTTTCACCCCTCGTCGACTTCACAGGCTCCAAGAGGCTAAGTATGTGAAGAGAAGGGCGAGGGAGAGAGGGAAGACGAGAAGTTGAAAAACGAGCATCTCGAAAAATCATATCCCCCCTCTACTAGTGGAGAAACGATAACGGATCCCCTCTTCACTCATATCTTTTTTGTGTTGTGAGCGTGTATAGCCTACTTTCCACCCTTGAAAACCACTCGAGTTGCCAATTTATTTTTATACGGGACTCGCCATTAAATACTTGAAACCCTCGTTATGCACACAGGCATTTGGTGTTCAAATACTTCCCCCTTTGAGTTTTTTTTAGGGGTTTCTAGTCGTTCGGAATAATGATCACCTCGATATCATCCGGGGATATTGATAAAAAAAATAACCGGGTGGAATTAATTTGGAGGGCTTTGATCTCTCAAGCTTGTGCACAAGAATTCATAACGTATTTTTTTTCAATTACTGCTTGGATGATTACACGTTTATAAGCATTTTTTGGGGGTTTCATTTTTCGTTTGCGTTGGGAAGACTGAAAGGATTTTATTCCTGAATGATTCGGTCCTCTGATCTTTATTACTTACAGAAGTAATAATATTTAAATTCACTGGGAATGAGTGAGTCAAGTGAATAGCGAACGCTCTGATGGGATGCCTATTGCAGTCGGCGGAATGAAGGTCAAGAGGCGAGCGTCACCGGCGTCTGCCGAAGGTTCCCGAAGAGACCCGAGTGTAAAAACGCGTGATACAGTCGAAGAATAAGCACCGGGACGACTATAATTCTCAATTATTCTAATTTTTTGATTTTATTACAGTTTCATTCACTTTAACCAATCAAAACATTCATGTTATTCATATTATTCGCCACATAAAAAACAAAAAATTATACTTTGAAATTATATACCCTAAATAAATCAATTTCATTTATGAGGATTTTCCAATATTTCATAGAATTTTTTTTCCGACCAGTCTGGAAGAATTTCACTCTTCACTGATTCCCTTTTCAATAGATTTTTATGACTCCCAGAAGCAATAATATTCAAATTCAAACGGAATAAGTGACCCCTGCATTTCAATGAACTCCCGGAAATCTTTGAAGCTTCGCAGTCTCCGATAAGTTATCATCAATAATAGTATGGCATTGTATTTCAATGGAGTATACAACCTCTCATTAACTATCAGCTATTGAATCATCCTCTTTGATGATGAAACTTGGGAATGGAGTTGGGATAGCATTCAATTAACCCCATCTGGAATTAATTAACCCTACGATAGGTAGCTGGGTCACTGGTTTCACACTCCCCTCCCGTAGCCATCTCTCAGCAGGGCTGAATCGATGGGCGATGCTGATTTTATTATCGAGAGTCCTCTGAATTGACTTGCATAGCCACGTTTATACACCCAGCCAGGGGTATATCTCGTGGTTGGTGGAGGGCTCTAGTTCACCTAGTCTCTTGGGCAAATGCTTCGTGAATAATTCGGTATGAGTATGCCGTTGGGTCATTCCTGCTGAAGCGATATACTGTCTTGAAATATAGTGAGGTCCAAATGTTTTTGGGAGGGAAATTTTTTCTTTTTACTCTCAACATAAACTCCGTGAAAAATTGAATCTACAATTTTTTTTTGCCACCACTCTTTTCACACTTTAGCTTCTTTTTTTTATACGAGGGTGGTGGAAACTTTACGGAATTTCTTTTTTATCCTCACTTTTATTGCTCTCACTTTTTTGCTTTTTGTTCTCACTAGACTCATGGTCCAACATTCTTTCGCCCTTTAGCCAGCGAGTACTCCGAAAGTTCCTTGAGATCTAACTGTGCACAGCTTCCTCTCGTTTTAGTTTCTTTCTTATTCTCTCACTACTTCTGTTTTTCCGAGCCTCAAGTTGTTCTCCATCCGATCCCCTCGACCCTTGTTTCTCGATCCTTCTTGAGAGGAGGGTTTTAATGCATCTGCAGCATGTGTATGAAATATTAAATCTCATTAGAGGGAAAATCTGGAGGTAAGCTTTTATGTCTCTGAGATTGTTTTTCCCTGGCTTTTGGGAATTGAAAGGGTTGAATGACTTCGTTAATCATTGGGGCGTGGGCGCGGTGAAAACTTTGTCAATTACTGAGTGATTTATTCCTTCAATTTAAAAGTTTTATAGGGCGGTTTTTAACTTTCGGAGTTGGGGATCATCGCGGAGGTTGAGAGTGGAAATTTTAGGATGAGATGTTTAGGAATTTTAGTTAAGTAGGCAAGAGAAATGGTGTATGCTAGAAGTGGATTGGAGGGTTTTGGAGATTTTTGTCTTGGGGAATTAAGGATATCCAAGGATAGTTTACAGTTTATAGACAAATTTGTCAATTAAATTGCGTGAGAAAAATTAAAGAAAATGGTGAATATTCAGCGTCGTTCAAAATACATTTTGCATAGAATTATTTCTTTTAACTTTCGAAAACCTAATTTTTTTAGGCATAAAATCGATTTCTGGTAAAAATCTTACTATGAATAAATTTGATACGATTCCGAATAAATGATTTTTACGGTGGAAATTTGATTGTTTATAACTTATTGATAGAAATTCTTGAAAAATTCATAGAAATGACAAAAATTCACGTCAATGGTTTCTTAAATTCTTAACTAATTGAAAATTCGGTGGAATTTAATGCTGAATATTCATGTTTCTTGAAAATTCGAGTGAGTTGGAGAATTGTCATCTTTCTGCTGCGCAAAAATTTGGAATTTCATAGAATTTTCAGTGAAATCTAAAATGTCAGGATTTTTTTCCTCTTAATTGACTCTCTGTCACTTTTCTGAAAATTACCAGACAATTGGGCAATAAATTTCAATACTTTCCTAACAATATTCTTCAATTTTTTCATTTAGAATCGTTGGTCATAGTGGAACCATAAATACTTCGAATTCAAGAGAAAGAAGAAAATTTCGAAAAATGAATCTCTCGAACGAATATTAATATCTCATTGATTTGTCTCTCCTGAATTATTCTCTTCACATTTTTGCCACCTCCTCAACATTTTGAGGTCAATCGAGAGGATAATATCTCTCATTCGTGGAGTGGACGGAAATTCCATGGAATGTTTCAAAGTTTTTAAAAACTAGAAATTATCTATTACCAAAAAAATCCTAAGAGATATTCACGAAATTATGTAAAACAAAACTTTCAAAATTTAAAATTTTGTAATTGTTATATTTATATGAATAATATTCCTCTTGAGTATTGACAATTTATTCTACCCACATACTTCTAAAAGAGAGTCTTTGATAACTCGACCGCACATTCGGACTGGTGCAATCAAAGAAAGAGCCCCTCGAATTGCGCGAGTAAGAAGAAGCAGTCTCTCGAGCGAAACCAGGAAGGTCAGTCTGAAACATTCCGAGTCCCTGACACTCTCGGTTAGATTGGGCTGCAGTATAATTCCGGAGAAACTTTCAAACCCACCGAAAAGTCATTCAAAAGTCCACCCCTTGGAGTCCCCGAGTAGAAAGGGAAATGTAAAATCTGCTGGCAAATTTCACGGATTTGTGATTCTACGCTTGGCGGAAAACCCAGAGGGGAGTTTCACCCGCAGGAGCAGGCCAGTTGGTCACCTACAATTTTATTCATTTTTTCACGTTATTTCAAGGAGAAATAAATTAATAAAAAATTATGTTCAATATTTTTGGCTGAAATTGATATAAATTTATCATATTATAGTATTATTTCTACTGAAATATCAGTTCAATATTCCATGAACGGAGGAAAATTCAGAAATATATTCTCAAATTTTCCATTCTTTAAGATTCTTCGAAACATTTTTAACTATAAAATAATAATAATAATATTAATAATAATAATAATATTAATAATAATAATAATAATTGTACACTAATTTTTCATGTGAATTTGTTTCTCTATGGTGATATCCCGATGCACTGAGAGTTGCCTAACGTAGTGAGAAATAATTGCGTGTGATGATGGAAAAGCTTGAAAAAAATCGAGATATGATGAATGAGAAAACTCTTGACAATTCTAAAAATAATAATGTGAGAGTGCCAGCGGTGCAGAAAATCGGGAATAACGAGGACTATTTCAAATTCTTGGGGAGCAACTGGGAAACATCGATCGGAGAAAATGCGCTCTATCAAGCTTACTATTCATCAACCGAAATGACGTATCGCAAGCAGAAAGGAAGCAATATGATGCGACGTTCCTGTCGGTTTATCGCAGATTGAGATTGAGTGCTCTTGATTTTCTCCATCTCCAGGAGAAAGAATACTCATGTTGAGAATATTGTTCTTGACTCGAGAAGGGAGGGGCTGCACTGTGAGTGGAAACAGATGGTTGGCAATTGTTCATGTCATCAGGGTTGCAAAGATAACGAAGTGTCCTTGAATGAAGGAAAATTTCAATGCTCATGATGAATCAATAACAACAAATCTTGCAATCAATTTCTTGAGTTTATTCTTTTTGAGTATATTCAATAAAATATAAATTGTGAAATTTCAGGCAACTATTTTGTAAATTCTCAAGATGTTGGAAATTTAGTTGAAGTCAATGGTGAATTTTCACAATGAGTTGAAAAAATTCAACCTCGACAAACATAATTTTTTGATTATGTTAGATGAATAAGGAATTTTATCCGCAATTTGGAGAATTCGTATGCAGTTTTTGCATTTCAATAATGAAATTGCTAAACATTTTTGGCTGAAATACCGATCACACTTCTTGGAAATTTTTATCACATTTAATTTCCCCTGCAATTTGAAGAGATGTTGTTACAAATAAATCCCTCAAATCCTTAAATATTCAATTAAACATAAAATATGAAAATTCAGGCAACTGTTCCGTTCATTCTTCATCCACTGAAGATTTAATTGAAAGTAATATTGAATTTTCACAATGACTTAAAAAAAAATCGACCTCAATAAACAAATTTCTGTTGAATTTTCAAGATGAACGAGAAATATCATTGGCAACATTGAAAATTCGCATGCAACTGTTACTTGAAATGTTAAAAATTTCAAGAACGACACTGTGAAAAAATTTTGGCTGAAATTCCCTATACACTTCTTGGAAATTTTGATCACATCTCATTTCCACTGCAATTTCAAGAGATGTTGTTACAAATAAATCCCTTAAATCCTTAAATATTCAATTAAATTAAAAATATGAAACTTCAGCCAACTGTTCCCTCCATTCTTCACCCACTCAAGATTTAATTGAAAGTAGTGTTGAATAATGACTAAAAAAAACGACCTCAATAAATCCATTTTTGTTGAATTATCAAGATGAACGAGAAATGCTACCCGCAACATTGAAAATTCGCATGCAGCTGTTGCCGGAACCTAAAAAAAATGAAACTGTAAAATTCAATCCTCAACATCGCAAAATGCCCATCCCTCGAATTTCCTGCAAGCCTGCATCTAGAATCCATTAAACCTCAAGCCACAGGCCCGTGGGTTATCTCCCGAAGCAGTTTAAGAATATCTCGTCCTTGTGCAATCTCATCGTCGCATCCGCAAGTCGTTTAAATCTTCAATCGGCTTTTTTTCACACCTTCAACCACTACGCGGGCTGCTTCCGGTCGGTGGTCTTCGACTCGAGGGCTCCTCCTGGTTCACCAAATCAAATCTTCCAAGGAGAGGACCCGCCTGATATAGCTCTTGTCGATCGACGGATAAATCTGCCAGCTGGATTCTCCAGAGTGTATTTCCCATCGATGGAGGAAAAAAGGAGGAATAAAAATGAGGTGAAGCAATCGAGCGTTCATCACTGCAAATAAAAAATTTTTCACGCTCTTCCTGTCGCTCCTCACTCACATCAGAATCTCATAATTCATTTTTCCAGCCGATTTTTTTCCTGATTTTTAAACGTTTTATTCTTGAAATGGAAAATTGACTTTGGGATGGGTTCAACTTCAATCTTGGGAATTTCATGAAAATTCAACGGTTTGAATTCAGTGAATAGTTTATGGTAATTCGGGGGACATGTACCATCACTTTGAACATCGGGCTGACTTTTTTTCTTCAACTTCCGATTTTTTTCACACACCTGGGGGTATGGTTTATTTGAATCGAGTGAACTTTGTTTCAATTTGAATTTGGTTTTTAATCACGTTGTTTATTCACTTTGGAGAAATCTTATTTAGAGAATAAATATTTCTCCGATCCAAATAACGACTTTATTACACAGGTAGAAAGAAATAAAATCTCAGTTTTCAATGAAAATTTAATAAAATTTCAGAATTTTACGGCGAAAATGAAAATTCAATATAATTTAGAATTTTAAAGGAGAACATTCCGTATTTTATTTAAAATTTCAATCTAATATAAATATTTAGTGCCGAATTACATAAAATTTTCAGTGAAATCTGAAATTTCATGATTTTGTCTCCCTCAATCGCATTTAGGGTCACTGTCCTGAAAATTCCAGAATATTCCAGAATATTTACCAGAATTTTCTGGTTGTCTATTTATTTTCAGGGAAAAATGGAACTGAAATTGACAGTTCTCTTTGATTCCTCTCCGAAATTCTGTATTTTCAATGACGAAATTCCTTCAAATTTCATCCCAAAAAGTGTACCGAAAATTCCAGACAAAAATGTTTAACAGTGTAATTGAACATGAAACAGTCATTTATTTGGATCAAATAAATGAATTGAATTCTCAGTGCAAGTTCGGAGGAAATTTAATTGATGAGAAATTTTAATTTCTATCTTTATGCATTTTAAATTAATAATTCGCGAGTGAATGGCGCTCTGAGCATTTGAATTGGTGATTGAATCGGAGATTTTGGGTTGCATTGCTTTAACATCGGAGCAGATATAGAGTGCATTAAACTTTATTGGGGAATCTCATGATTTGATTTGGAAATTAACCCTAATTCAAACAACTCTGGAATCATTCATCAAATTGTTCAATCCAATTCACAAATCTATTGTCATTACCAAAATCAACGGATAATACTCTACAACGGGAATGACGGAATGGGAGAGAATAACTCTAATTAACTAAAACTTCATTCACTGACTTCGAATCGGTGAAATACCAACGAATAAAATTTCGGGTGTCGCACCGAGCCGAGATATTCTCAAATAGTGTGAGGTTTACGTTCACCGGAAATGCGAGGGATGGGCAATCCTGCTTCATTGATAAGTGAATTGCAGTGGTAATTTTAGAAATGTCACTCCGACCATCAGAACTAATGATTCACGCAGAGATTCCGGGTTCAGAAGCACTGAAATCGGAACAGATGTCGGATAGACAGCACACTAGATGTCATCGCCCAATCCGGATGTAAATAATCGAAAGATTTGAATAATCAAATCCATTTCAATCTCCAATTGAGCTCACAAGTCCGCTATTATCATCCGATTGAATAAAAGAATCGACAGATCAAATGGCGGAGATTCATCAACTCAACTAAAAAATTTATTCATTACATTCAAATTGGGGGAATTGGAAAAAACTTCGACGTGAATAAAAAATTACTCCTGGCAATCAAACTCAGGGGCGTTAAATTATTGAACAGGAAACTCCTCATTTTCGCGAATTAAAAACGATTGAACAGGATTGAAAAGAAGAATTAAGCAGAATTAATGAGTTATGCAAGTGATTTTTGCTGCAATTGATCTTTCACGAAATAAAGGAACACGTGTCTGACATTTTCCATTCAATCAGCATCATTTTATTCAGTGAAATCACGCCACTGCTCATTGACGACTAATTTATTCAACTCAGACTGTCAGAATGTTTTCTTATTTCTTCGAATAAAACTAAACGATGAAAAATCATTCAGTCGAAACAATGCGCCAATCAAATCGAATAAAATATGATTTACTCGATAATTCCACGTTTCATGCTCAATATGTCCTCGCAGGAGACAATTTCTTTCGCCCATAAAAAATTGTCGACAGCTGAATTTCAAGACCTCTCGGATACGCTGACATGTAACGACATTGATTTCATTAGGTATTGATTTTCCTGGTGGGGTGTGTGGATTCTCAACTGAATATATGAATACTGATTTCCCTCTGCCACACGAGTCAGCTCCTTCTTTCTCAACCTCCCAGCCCATGAACTTGTCTACAGTTTTCCTGTACTCCATATCCTCGGCATAAAACAAAATAAACTAGATAAAAGTATTTTGAGGAGAATCGGGTGCAAAGAAAAATCTTGAGAAACTCGGAAATGGGAAGGAATAAGCTCAACAAAGGGGTGGCATCAATATTGCCGCGACAAAATGCTTGTTTTTATTATTTCAAGAATTTTCGGAGGTATTCAATATTTATTATTATTTTATTTTTAACGTGATTTGTCACAAGAAGCTTGTGACTGGCCATCACCCGAGGGCCTTCAGCCTGGTTCAATATTTAATGATCTCAAATTTAACGAAAAATATCTCCGCAATTTTTTTTTTTCATTAAATTTAAGGAGAAAAAAAAATTTATTGATTTCTCACTGAGGGAAACTATTGGAAATTTTTTGAAAATTACGTAACACCTGCATTTGAATTTTCATCTTGGGAATTTGAATTCGATTTAAGATATAAGTGTTCGTAGAAATTTTTTATTCATCTCGAAAATTTATAGAACGCCAGCAACCAGTTAAAAATAGTTTGATGAGAATCCAGTGCAAAAAAAATCTCGAGAAACTTTGAAATATGAAGAAACAAGCTCAACAAAGGGGTGGACATCAATATTGCCGCGACAAAATGCTAGTTTTTAATATTTTAAAATTTTTTGGAGGCATTCAATATTTAATCATCTCAATTTTAAAGGAAATATCGGCAATCTTTATAACGAAATTTGAGGAGAAGAAAAAGAATTTATTTATTCATCACCGAGGGAAAGTAACAGCTGCATTTGAATTGTAATCTTGGGAATTTGAATTCAATTTAAGATCTGATTGTTCATAGAAATTTTTTATTCATTTCGAAAATTTGTAGAACGCAAGCAACTAGTTAAAATTAGTTTGATGAGAATCCAGTACAAAAAAATCTCGAGAAACTTTGAAATAAGAAGAAACAAGCTCAACAAAGAGATGGACATTAATATCGAGTCGACAAAAAGCTTGTTTTTTAATATTTCAAGAATTCTCGGCGGTATTCAATATTTACTCATCTCAACTTTAAAGGAACACATCTCGGCAATCTCTTTAATGAAATTTCAGAAGAAAAAAGGAATTTATTGATTTATCGACAGTCGCCAGATACCACGGGATCAACGTATTAATCACAGTGAGGGGCAATTTTTCATTTTTCCTCGGTACAGCCCGGGGGAGGAACGACTTCTAGGCAAACCCCAGGTGTTGCCGTAATTGGCCAGTCTTATCGGGGGGAATTTATTTTAAACTTTCACGGTGTTTTCGAATTTTCCTTCGGGCCAGACGACACGTAACTGTTGAATCGTATTCAGCGGATGCTGGGGGAGGATAAATGAATTTCTGGACGGGTTTAATCGACATCCAGTGAGTGACGTTGCTCAATTATTCGAATGTTCATAATGAAGGTACATCAATGTCAATTTGGAGGCACGAATTAAGGGGTTGGGTTTTTTTTGGGAGAGGAGGAAACGGAAGACTGGGGTTGAATTTTCCGGCAAATTTGGATATTTTATCACATTATAGTTCCACTAAAATTTTAAAGATTTTTGCGATTAAAAGTTTCTAATTTGATGACAACTTCAATTAAAAATTTTCTTGTTTGATTTGAATTAGATGACAATGATTTTCTTAATAAATTTAGCAAAACAAGCAAAATCCCATTAGTGTTGAACGAGAATTCAAAAACAGATTTAGAGTAGGGATTTTAGTCATTTATTCATCTCAAATAAATTTGTTTGATATAAATGAATATGTCTCGCTGCACTTCATAATTTTTTATTTTTTTGAAATTGCCATTTCATCAAGAGAATTCAAAAGCCAAATAATTCACGACATAAAGCGAGTCGGTTTCTCGGGCTCCCCATTTTCTATTAATACTGTCGCCGCAGGGAAAAGTTTTAGCGGTAGCATCAAAGGAGGACGAAATTAACGGTACGACAGGAGAAATTGGAAGCGATGAGGAACCTCCCCTAGCCCCCGTTCACTAGTGAATTACGTTATGAAATCTGGCACGATGTCAACGTGCATTTGAGTGGAGCGAAGGAGAGAAAAAAAATTTTGAAATTATGAGAAATGGGGGAAAATGGAGGTGAACGGGTGGGGAAAAAATATTTTGAATGAGAAATGAGGGGACAGTGATCTTTTGAGACGTACCACTCCGGCTGCGAGGGACTGTTTCCTATATTTAGATGGAGAAGCAAGGTACGCGTTTTTGTTTGGGGATGGCATGTGCCGTTTTTTTCAGCGACTGGTGGAAGAAAAAAGGGAGGAGGCCAGGCGGTGTCAGTTATAAATACGTTTTTCAACTGTGTGCACGAATAACAACGCAAATGGTCGTTTCACGTCATTCATAATTCCTCGGTCGGGTTTTAGAATTTCAAAAGGATTTAAATCTGGCATGACTGATATCTCAATGTATTCTTGGAGATTTTGAGGATGAAACTTTTGCTGATGGGAGAACGTATGGGGTTTCACGCAGAATTTTTTCGCTGTTGTACTAAAATTCGATGAATGAGTAAATGGCGCACACATGACGTATAACATTATGACATCAGCGTTGTAATTTTATTAATCATTAGAAGGATTATACAGCGCAATTTTATTCAACCATTTGAATACGGGATTTTATGCGCTTGTGATTTCAATTTTTTGCAAATCAGAAAATAATACGATTGTTCTTATTTGTTTTCATTTTTTGTTGAATTATTGTACCTAGTGATGGGAGACAGATTTTCGTGTACTTTTCTAGTATTAATATAGATAATGTTACTTTCTATTAGACACGATTGGGAATTTTGTTGGAATTTAAGAACTGGCTGCATTTGAAATTTCAATGTTGACAATTTTTAACTAACTCAAGATCTAATTGTTCATATAATTTCTTATTCGTTGGACTATCATTGATGTTCCAATAACATTTTGAATTCTCAAACTTCTTGTGAAAAATTAAAGATCACCTTCAATTAAATTTTGAATAGATTGAAAAATCGAAAGAATATTTGTCTGAATTTTCACAATTTTTAATAATTTCCTGTGTCATATGAACCTAAAAATAACTATAACTAGACATTAACATATGAAAATTACAAAATGTCAAGAAATTTAATGTGAATTGATCGTTTCAGGAATAATTTTGTCGCATTCATCCGGTCGACACATCCGAAATTTCCAATTGTTTATCAAATTTACACTGTTCCACTGAAATTTCAGGAAATGTTGTTATTGAAAAATCAAATATTCCATTGATTCTCTGTGGAAATGATCTGAAAATCAATAAAATACTTGATTTCTCAGTTCAATTATTCTGTGAAAATTCTGAAAAATCGGGAAAAATTGAAAATTCATGTCATTTTATTCTTGAATAGTCATGTTCCACTGAAAATTCAATCAAGTTGAGACATTTCCATCTCACTCCTACTGAAAACTCATGAATTTCCGTAAAATCCGCTTAAAACTTGAAATTTCATAACCATTTTTTCCCTAAATCCGATTCAACGTCACTCTCATGAGATTTACTCTAATATCTTGCATAAAATTTCAAAAAAATTCCAACAGTGTACCTCGATGAGCTGTGCCTCATTCCACCGCAATAATGAGGATATTTTCAGAATATAAAAAATCCTACAATAAGACTAATCTCCAAAAAAATCTCCATATAGTTTACAATCTTTTGTAGATCAACTCAGTGCTCTCGCATTGCCGCTAGTTTGGGTGGAGTACAGACGCGCCAATTGACGCATGGGTTAACAATGTGACCGGAGCCGACTGATTGGAACTGTCCCGGCGTGGACAGGTCAATGGGGACGATCGAGGCTATTGGCCATCAAAGTGAAAAAATTCCACTTCCATTTTTCAATATTCAGCAGTGGCTGGGGTGGAGCAAAATAAAATTAATGTGATTTTTCATCAAACTCTGTTGGCTTCCTTGCCTCTCCCATATTCGGGATATTTGAAACTCGATGCTAATATCTGCGTTAAAAAAATCGATGAAAAAAAATGCCCAATGGAATGAGAGTGCCGGATGCGAATTCTCTTCTCCCTAAATTTTTTTTGTCGCCTTTTTTAGCAATTTCTCTGGGCGCGGTTGAACGCAGTACTGACATTGTCCCGCACAGTCCATCTATCGGATTCCGGGCATTTCGTATCGATGCACATGTGCAATGTTATTGAGAACTAGCATTCAGACATCACTTATGGGCATAGAACAATGTCCGGATAAATGCATTAGCCCGAACTAACAACGTATTCATGGCTGTACTGCCATTCTGTTACCCATGATTTTTGCGCATTTCCACGGACTCAACCTCCCCATTTTAGCTTTTAACGCTCAAGCCAACCGGTGTCACAATGGCTTTAACCTTTCAACTCGCCGTGGTACTTTGGACGTAAATGTATTTTATTTTTCATTTGGCATGCATGGAAAAGTGGGGGAATAACGCAATTTTTTAGTCCAATTGTACGCATTATTTTGGAAGCATGTTTGGAATGAAGCGACATTTTTTAGGTACACGAGACTGAAAATCTATCGGAAATTCGATTTTCAGGAAATTTTAGTAGAATTACAGTCAGAATTTCAATATTTTCAGTGAAATTGTAATGAAATATTGCAATTTTTGCTTCAATTACTGCATTATTTTATGATATTCTTCTCTTAACTCACTGCGAAGTTTATTTTTTCATCGGATAAAACCAAATTATTCATAGTACGTCGTAAAAAACTCCTCAATTCCGCAAATGCTTCGTTTAACGACCAAAATTTAACTTTCATGAACTCCCTCATTTCTCCGAGCCCAGCCTGAAAATTAAAAAATAAACTGCCAACCACAAGAACTACTTCTCGCCCTGATGAATCCATTAACTTCTAATACCATTGAACAATGGAATAGAAATTTACTGCAATTAATTTTTTAACTCGTATGAAAGAATCCAGGGATACATGCAGATTTTTAATAAAAAATTCCACAACGTTTTTGAGAAAAAAAAATCTTATAAAACCCCAAAAATTGATTCTCCAGTGAAACAAAATTAGTCATAGCAGTTTATAAAACAGTCCTCAATCCCTCAAATGCTTTACTTCACGAACAAAATTTAACTTTTATGAACTCCCTCATTTCCCCAAACTCATCCCGAAAATGAAAAAAAATGAGCGGACACGAGAACTCCTGTACGCCTCGCCCTGACTACTCCATTAACTCCTAATCACATACAACAATGGAGTGGAAGTTTAATACAATTAATTTTCATTCATATAAAGCAATTGAAAAATGAACACAATGTTTCCTTTAATTCTTCTCATTCTTCCTCAAATTATCGATAAAAAATTCAATAAACTAGAAAAATAACCACACCATTTCTTCTGAGATTTTTGAGAAAAAATAACTCGAATAAAATTCCAAAAATGGATTCTCTAATTAGATAGAAGAATAATTAGAATAATAATTAATCATTGATAATCATAATTAAATGAGAAAAATAATTAAAACATTAACTGTACGCTTTCTTCTGCCGTTTCTGCGAAAGAAACAACTCGTATAAGTCCAAAAACTGATTCTCTAACTCGATGAATCCTAATCACTCCTGAAATTTAACTTTCATAAACTCCCTCATTTGTCCAAGCCCATGAAGCTAAAAAACCCGAAGAGCCACAAAAACTCCTCGCCCTGACGACTTCATCAACTCCTAATGACACAGGACAATGCAGTGGGGCAGGAAGAGTTTATAGTTTCCCCACGTTAAAAAACCCCGCTCGATCCGCCAAACGAATCGATTAACTGTCGCAAAGTTTCCGGTGGCTAGTTAGTGCCAAGTCCGGAAGCTCGGCAATTTTTTGCCCTCATTCCAGCGAAGATGAAAAGAGTTGACAAAGTTAACACGCAATGAGCGAAGTGAGACGAAGCGATCCACCCCGAATGCCAAGTACTTGTGTATGTATTATGTATATTTATGTGCGTACGAGAGTATTAAGCCAGGAGGCGATAGCTGGAGTGCTGGAGTGTATAGACCTGAGTAGATGCAGGGTAGGAGAGAGCGAGAGAGAGGGAGTCGTTGGGTGGGGGGAAGTGGGTGAGGTTGGCAGAGGGTCGAAGAGGCTTAAGTGCTTCATGCGGTGGTGAGTGGTATGCACGAATAGGCGGAATAATATATCTTGGAGATGGCCATGTTATTCCCAGCGATTATTCGTACCTACCTTTTCACGTATAAACCCAACTAACGTTGGGAGCACTTTAACCCCAAATATGCTGGCAAATGTACAGGGGAATATTCTCTATTATTATCGTGATTATTAAACTACCTGGATTCACAGCCGAGTTGTTGTTATGTTAAGCCGCTTATCAAATCAATGCAACGAATCATTCGGGTTATGGAATGCACGTACTTGAGGTGGATTTTGTACGCGGGGGAGGGATTCTTTTGCGGAAAGTCGAGGTGTCGCGAATTTTTTTGGGGGAAATGCTTGCATTCTGTGAGACAGCGGAAATTCATTCCCAGAATTTTTTTTTTCGTTGAATACTAATTTTTTCAATTCCTTCTTGAACAGCTTGGATTGCATGAAGGGTTTTTCAGTGGATATTTGGGGAATTTAAAGTCTTTTCACGAATCTGGATTTTTTTTGTGAAATATTGGAACTCGGTGATTATACTGGTGGATGTTTTTAGCAGGTGACAGTTCCACTGAAATTTCAAGGTGCTCCGTCTTTAGAAATTCATAATTTTATGAAAAAATCTGTGGAAATGGCGAATTTCAGTTCAATTACTTCATAAAAATTGATAGAAATCAGGAAAATTCAGGCGAATGTATCTTTAAATTTTCAATTATTTGAAATTCTGCGCAACTTGGAGAAATTTGATGATTTTTTCCGCCTCAAACTGAAGTTAAATGTCATTCTCTTAAAAAGAATTTTCAAATGCGGAAAATTAGGATTTCAAAAAAAAAAAAACTAAAAATCTGGTTAAACAAACGATCATCTCCATATGAACTAAATGTTGTTCATTTCCATCACTCAAATCTCCATCCGTTCAAGCCATTGAAAGCCCAACGATCCCTTGAATCCAACACTTTAACTCCAAGTAAACCCATAAAACCCCGTTGTTACCCAGAAAAACGCTCCTAACCATAAAAACTCCACCAGTCCCTGCCAACCAGAGCCAGCCGGGAATCGAAACGAGACGTGAAATTGTCCCTCTCCCCCGGAAATCCAACTGCACCCCACGCACTCTGCCCCCGCCGTGAGCGAAACTCAGGGGTGCGTACAATCGCACTTGTGGTTGTCACAATATTCTCCCAATATTCGTAATGAAACCCCCAAGACTCACCTCCCCAAAACCCCAACAATTCCCCCCTCCAAAATTCAAAACAATGAAAATTAAATTCTTAAAACGTTCAATACATTGAAAAACCCTTCATTCCGCTGACGTATTGTTCCAGAACTTCTCGTAGAGTTGAATAATGCATTAATATATTTCAACATGATGTTTTTCCTCATTCCTCCGCCCATCAGCTTATTATCCCAGGGCACAATGAAACCCCAGGCGCCATCAACCCCAATAATATTTTCCACGTGGCTCATCTCCCAGCATTTCATATATGGCCATCAAACCCCTCCAGCCCCACCCCTCTCGCAATGTATATTCATGCAGTAGAATACTCAGTGCTAATGCCCCACTCACCCCATCCCCCCTCGTACACCGTAGAAAATGCATTTTCCCCGAATAAGTATTACGTGCACTAAACGCTGTACATACGGCCAACGTAAAATAGGTTGTGAGAGAGTGAACAAATTGCGTTTTGTACCACCCCTTGCCAGTCGTTTACCCCCGATCGAACGACACTGCGACCTTCCCGCCTACGTCGACCTCATCATCCCCCTTCCACCCCCCCCCCCC
>NW_021680345.1:4424248-4427176 GCF_001412515.2 Diachasma alloeum
GCCCCCCTGGAGCCATTTCAGGACATTCACAGATGTTCCAATGGCACCAACATCTTCAACAAAGTGAGGTTTACACTGGTGTGTATTACATGCATGTGGAGAGTGTGTGCGTATTCACGCCCGATTCTCGCGTGCAAACTGAGCATCGACTTGAAGCACCCCACAACCTCCCCCCAACCCCCCCTGCAACTTTACGGTTCGGGGGATACAGATAGGGAGATCGAGTGCACATGAACGTGTTGGTGATGTACAGGAAGCTAATCTCGGGATTCATTACACTGCAGATGAGTTTTGTTTGATTTGGTTCTGAGATTTCCGGGAATTCTTGGGTGCGAAGGTGCTGAGGTGACGCTTGGGAATTAAATGGAAGGGTTTAGGTGAAGTTTTTCTACACGGAGAGAAATTTTTGGTGAAAATTATCCTACTGTTCTGTAAAAGTGTATGATGAGTCATCGTTTCCTCATTTCTATACCGAAATTTAGTAAAAATTAGTATATGATGATCAAATTTTATTCTACGTTAGAGAAATTTTGTCCTTCCAGTCCAATAATTTTTATGTAGATAACAAGATCCGATCAATTAGCCCCTCATGTATAGATATTCCAAATTTTTATTTTTTTCCTCCTTGAAGTAGTTTTGAAGAAAATTGCAAGCTAATAAAAAACATTTGCTAGTTAGTACTTTTTTTAAAATAAATTTTTGAAAAATCACCCCTGAAAAAAAAGGCGTTATCCCCCCTATTTCATTATTTCCAAAAAATTTTGTCACTAATCGGTAGCAAATTGTTTGAAGATTTTTGCGAGTTAAGAAAAAATCGTCAATGCACTCCTATTATTTTGTAAATGAAGAATTTACAAGAGCAAGAATGCTCTATTTGAATTGAATCAAAGTGTTTACTTGAAATTTTCCTATTCACTTCAACAAAATTTTCATTGATTACTATGTTTTTATATTTTAATATTGTTATTTCTTCTAATTTAGAACTATATTCTTGGTCAAATTAATAAACTAATGTATTTATTTCAATTGAAAGTTTCATGTATATGAATGAATAATTAATGAATAAATGAATAAATGAATAAATTAATGAATAATTAATGAATAATTAATTAGAATGCTGTATTTAAATTGAATAAATAATTTATTTTATTGCCATAAAGGATCAATGCATATCAATAAATTAGTTCTCTTCATTTTCTAAACAATTATATTATTTAAAACCAATAAAGTCTTTACTTGGAGCAGGAAATATCTGCCTATATCCGAAAAACTATTCACTCGATGTGGATAAAAGTTTTATTACAAGGCATTCGAATAAAAATAAACTTTTTTTCTAATTTGTGAAGAAGATTTTGACGGATTGTAAAGACGGGGGTAAGAGTGATGTTTATTGGATAGAGGGATTTCATTTGGTAGTCTTACCTCCAGGAGAGATAGTTACATAAAGGATGTTTGGAAGGGGAGAGTAACTCGTAACATTTTCATTTTCGTTGTACACTTCAACGAAAAAAACATTTCCCCTCGGTAAATCCCGGTTTATCCTTCTTTTCCTAGCTTTTTCCCTTGAGTTGGTATTGAGGGGCATTTAAAATGTTCACGGAGAGAAATTTCAGTGATGAACACATGCAAAATTCACCTTAAAATTCTCTAAATGGAAATCTCAAGGGAATAAAGAATGAAATTGAAGGAAATATGATAGAAAGACGAAGTAGGCTATTTTCTAGTGAAAAATTCTAGTACTAGTATTGGAAAAACTGTCATTCTGCGCCCCTTTTGCTGGCACTAGAATTTTCCTTAGAGTAGTATATCCCAACTCCACGTAAGTCGTTGAGTGCAGTGGGGAAAAATAAACATAAAATGTCCGAAAAAAATTAATCATCGAGAGTGTTTGACGAGAGTAAAAAATTAATCCATCAAATTCTCTCTATAATTATTTTCTTAAACAGTTGCTCGTTTGATTAGGGCATCCTGTACATTCGAGGTACCCAGAACCGTAAATTATTTATCACAAAAGCTTGGCACTGACGATAGTTTTCGTATTATTAAAAAATGAAATTATTGTCAATTTTTTCCGATTTTTAAAGATTTTTTTCTCCTTTTTGATCTTCTCTCTAACCTCCAAATCTTATTTACCTCATATTTTGGCACTTCAAATTAATTATTATCAATAATCCTAGACTGCCAATTGAACACACACTCAACCAGAATGTTTTTATTCATATCAACTTCCGTTTGGAATTGATTTCAAACTGTTATCTTCAAAATTTCCGTAACGTATAATACAACTTTAAAAATTTCTCTGAGTGCATAATCTCCATTTCCCTTTCCATCCATGTCGACTATTTCTCTACTACTGAATCGAAATGCTTTGTCCGGCTGCCCCACCCCAACAGATAATCACATAAAGGATGATTGGACCACCTCCCAACTTTCTCATTTTCATTAGAAACTTCACCCAGAAAACATTCTGCCCCCCGTACATTTCCCTCGTCTCAGTATTGAAGAGCTCCTAATGTCTATTTAATCAAGCCACGCCTCCACCCTATAATGAAATAAAATGTTGAAGTACAAACTTTCCTGAAAACATGACGAGTAAAAACAACTTCAGTGCCTTTTCATAATTACCAGCGGTGAAAATTTCACCCGAGTTTAAATACACCTCAATGATAAAACTAAACAAACTGTATCTTTTCTAGGATTTTTCATGCGCATAGTCTGTGCTGACACAAGTTAAAATATAACCACTGAGGTTAAAGTGTATTGGAACAGTCGGGGAGTCGAGAAATGGTGCCCCACAGAGAGCCATAACGAAGGGAGAGAACTTATTGACTTTGGCTGGCTGCATTTTCCGCTATCAAATTGGAAATGAAAGAGATTGCGGAGTCTTGCTCGGGGGGTGGGGCGGAAGGGGGGGGGTCGTATAACTTC
>NW_021680345.1:4427443-4447582 GCF_001412515.2 Diachasma alloeum
GGGGGGGGGGGGGGGGGGGGGGGGGGGGGGGGGGGGGGGGGGGGGGGGGGGGGGGGGGGGGGGGGGGGGGGGGGGGGGGGGGGGGGGGGGGGGTGAAACAGGGTGCAGTGAAGACGAGAGGGAGCCCAAGAGGAGCGAAAGGGGGAGAATGGAAAACAAATAAAGGGAGGACAAGAGGTGGTAAAAGAGAGGAAGGAAATACGGCAGGGAAAGTGGTCACGACACATGTCGTGCGTAGTGGCACTATGTAACGGCTTTTTCGTCCTTGTGTGTCTTGCCAAAGACTTCAGCCATGGTATGACCCTCCCGCAGTCGCCCTGTGACGCCGCGTGTGCGTTTGCACTCGGCATGAACCAACATAAATATCTGAGATAGCGTCGATATAAAGCCCTGTGGGCTTGAGGTACTTCTACTCGCGTATATCAGGAATTTTATGGTAAGTTCGCGAAATTGGTTGGGTTGGAGTCAATGGTTTTTGCGGGGTTTATTGATTCACTTGGGAATCTCGAGGGGAATGACGGTAGTGTTGAAAATTTTTCAGTAAAATTTCCGGTAAGTCTTGGTAATTTCGGACATTTAGCTTTCACGGAAATTTCAAGGAATTTTGGGATTGGAAATTCATAAGTTCAGGGAGAAATCCGCGGAAACTGTAAATTTTTGGTTAATTATTCCGGAGAAATTGATGAAGAGTCAGGAAAATTCAAAGAATTCTCCTCTTCAATTCCAGATTCCGTTGAATTTTCAGGTAATTTCCAGCGAATTCCCAGAATTTTGAAGCAATTCTTTTGAAAATCCCTGGAATTCCAAAAAATTTTGAGCGATTCCTTCAAAAATGCCTGCAACTTCAAGAATTTTAAAAGGATTTCCTGAAAATTCGAGGGAATTTAACAATAAATATTCATTTTCACTTGAAAATTCATGTAAATTGTGGAATTTCTGTCTTCCTGCCACTAAAAAAATTCAACTTTACTTGAATTTGCAGAGAAACTTGTAAATCCATTGACTTTCTCCCATTAAATCGAATTCACAATATTTTCCAAGAAAATTCTGCCAAATTTTTTCACCAATGTAGATGAATTAGGCGTTCTGACTCAATTATTTTGACTTGAAAAGTTTTGACTGGATTGTTCTATAATTATTTCGCGTTTAGTAGGTTTCCAAGTGCTCCAAGGAATTGCCATTCAAAATATTATCACCATAAAATTATTACTATTTAATAAATTGAGGTTTATAACAACTAGAAACTTTAGCATGAAAAACAAATTATCTAAATTATATGACTATTAAAATAACAAATTAAAATAATAATAATAATTTTACTTTTATCATTAAAAGCGATTACGTCAATGAAATTAACTCACGTCATTCGCTTTCCAGAAACATTCACGATATTATGTGAGGCTGAATGTATTAAACATTATATTTATGAAGTGAATGCACAGAGAACGATTTCCACTGAAGACCCGCTGAATAAACTCTGTCCCCCGGCTAAAATGTACCTCACTTTAATTTGAAATCAAAGCGGAAAGCGTAATAATATGAAAAAAAATAAAAAATTGCACATCTGTGTGCCGACCGTGCCGAACTAGAGTGTTTCAACTCGATATTTGCCGAGTGCCATTGGATTACGATATATTTGCCCAAAATGTTCGGAAATGCATGGAAACCGATGATTGGAGGCTGTACAAACGTGCTAAATGTGAATCCATCAGATATTATTTGAACAGTGTACAGCAATAACAACAAAGATACCGACAAAGTTAATTACACGGGGGGAGGGGAGGGAAATTGATGAATACGGTGGGTACGATGAAACAATGGAGCCACTACCAATGATCCACGAGGATGAACAAGGGAAATGAGTAACTATTGACTGCCGAATGAGTTATAACCGTATTTTGATACAGCTCAATGGGTGTTATTCAGGAGGTGGTGCTGGCGAGTTATTGTTGCCATGGGATATAAGCTTTGGGTTATTTGTCTCCCTCGAGGATCCCATACTTTGCCAAAAGCGTATGTAATAATAGCAATTTGCGAAATATGGACGGTGGAGTGGGAAAGCAGCAACACTCCCACGTATACCCAACGCTGACTTTTGAATGGGGCAACGCGGGGGTGAGGGACTGGGATATTTATCGTTTTACGGAAATTCCACTATAGGGTACATTGGTGCGTACATGGAATTTTCTACATTAAAAAATATACTCCGTCGAAAAATATGCTCCATTAAAAAGGCAGGTGAAATGGTTTCGGTCAGCAATTTATTTCGCGAGGCTTGTGCTAAGTTTGAAATCATTATTCTTAATGTTCTTTTTGTCGTAATTGTTGAAAAAAAAAATTTGTCCGTAAATATAAATAAATTAGAAATTATTAGTTATGATGATTTTTTTGATTATTCAACTAAAAAATGGTAAATGAGATCGAAAAGTGAATAAAGGATTAATAAAGAAATGAGAATTAATAATACATTTGTTCTTCAATTGAGGAATAATTGATTAAATCAGGTTTTTGATTGGATTTTTCCATTTGTTGAAACACAATGGAAATTGATGAAAACTTCAGATACCTTTTTTTTTGAAAAAATAATTTTAGAGTAGAATTTATTTCGCGAGGCTTATGCTAAGTTAAAAAAAATTATTCGTAATGTTTTTTTTGTCGTAATTCTTGAAAAAAATATTTGTCCGTAAATGTAAATAAATGAGAAATGATTAATTATGATGATTTTTTTTATTATGCAACTAAAAAGTGGTAAGTGAGATCGAAAAGTGAATAAAGGATTAATTAAAAAATGAGAATTAACAGTAAATTTGTTCTTGAATTGAGGAATAATTGATTAAATTCGGTTATTGATTACATTTTTTCATTTGTTGAAACGCAATGGAAATTGATCAAAACTTCGGATACTTTTTTCTTTGAAAGAATAATTTTAGAGCAGAAGATTGATTGTTTTGTTTCTTTTCAAAAACGGAAATTTCATGGGACACTTGCGGAGTAATTTTCAGGAGAGTGATATTGAATGTCATTTAAGGGGAAGAAAAATCAGATAATTTCAGGTTTCAATGAAAATGTAATGAAATATCAAATTTTGAATTTTACTCGAATTTCCACTCAAAACATGACTATACAGTACTAAATCATCAATTGACTGAAAATCCCAGAATGCATTCACCTGAATTTTCCTGATTTCCGTCAACTTTCAAGGAATAACTGAACAGAGATTTACAGTTTCCGTTGACTTTCCCATACAATTATGAATTTTGTGAATTGTCTGAGTAGACTAGGGCAAAATGTAAATCGTGTTACTCATTTTCAAATGTTAGTACCCCATTGAATTTTTAACGACATAATTTCCCATTTCACTCCTCACTCATGAATATTCCCAAACAAGTAAAGTCTCCATTCTGCCCCATTTACCCAACTCACTATTCAAGACCATTCATTTCTCCTCGTGTGCAGGGTGAAACCAAACCGGTGGAATAAAATATATTTGACGTCTGAGAGAGGGAATAATTTTTACCGAGAAGCCGCAATTTTTGTGTGTGGAGAGAGAAGAGGGTGGAAGCCGCTGGTTAATTATAAACAGTTGATACGGTGCTTTTTGAATTAGGAGCAGGGTTTCGCACGTGCCCAGGTAAAACGCTGGAACAAAAGGGTAATTGTCTACGGCTCGTTGAGCTCAGTTAAATTTTTTTTCCCCTCCTATCGTTCAACTTTTGTGCGGGTGTTATGAATTTACGACTAATTGTGGAAAATCTGTTTCTAGTTTTAGCGTTAATTAATTTTGAGAGAACTTTTCATGAAAAGTTTTTTAATTAAATGGAAAATAATTCATGAATTGTAATTTCATTTTTTTTTCCTGGCGAGGGATGGGGTTGTTTGGACGATTGTCTTTCTTTTCGTGAGTTTTTTTTAGAGTCATTAGGTTTTATTTACAAACATATGCGGGCATACAAATGCCCTCGGTACGTACACAGAGTACATAATGCACCACGGCAAATGTTGGCAATGCTTCAAGGTCTATTTTTGCGACGGCTGGATGTATGCACATGCGAACAGATGCTTGTGGAGACACTCCCCCCGTAGTATTTCCAGGAGACGACAGGGACATTCTGAAGAGATTTCTCCAAAAACCATTCGTGATCAGACTTTGACATTCAAATATCCCGAGTCGAATATTTTCACCGGAAGAGTCCTGACTGAATTATTCTAGTTATGTCCCATTTACGGGGGTTCCAGGTTTTCCGAGAGGTTGCCCGAGTCGAATATTGCGTTGTGGTTTAACCTCCGGAAGACTTTCTAAAGCTTTTCGGGACTTTGACTGATTTCTTCGGAGACGTTTTGAATATTAGGGTGTTTTTGACCCTGCGAACTTTTTTTAAATTTATTTATGCATTTATTTATTTATTGAAAGACGAATCTAATTGACTCTATGAAGAACTGTAAAACCTTTAACCTATACTTTTTTAATGGATAACTAGCCAGAATTATTTCCTAAAAAAAAAAATCAGAAAATTATGGAGATTCGATTTGTAATATTTTTATTTATTAGAAATGCGTTTCTACTTTTGTAGTCAAACATCCATTTGGCGCTAAGTTTCCGGACATTTTACAATGATTTTATTATTTAAATCTTGCAGGTCTGAATTTGAATTTCGATATTGAACCATTAGAAAACATTTTTAAAAAATTTGAAAGTTTATTTATGGAGAAAAATTAATAAAATAATTAAAAAATTGCAATTTTTAAAAATTACGAGCATTTTCTATGAATAATTTGTAAACTATCAATTTTCCACCAAAAAAATCATTTTTTCGGAATTGTAACAAATTTATTCATATTCAAAATTTTATCAGAAATCTATGTCATACCTAAAAAAAATAAGGTTTCCGAAAGTTCAAACAATTCCAATTATTTATTTCCAAACAACGAATGTTGAAAAAAATTATAATTCTATGCAAAATGGAATTTAAATGACGCTGAATACTCAATTTTTCTTCAAATTTTTCTCGCGCAATTTAATTAACAAATTTGATGATTGAGAATAGTTGAACCTATAGTGTGGTCTGTGCCAAACCAAAAAAGATACTTGGATGTCCCCAAAATATAAATCATTACATTCTACGATTATAAATCGTTCATTCAATTCTGTTGGAAGATTTACTAAAAGTTAATGAATCAATCATCTCACATAAAAGGAATTCCCCTCGAAGTCACTGCATAAATTCATTAATTTCTGCCAAAAACATCGTAGAAAGAAATATAAAAATCCCAAACAAAGAGAATCGTTAGTACCGCACTCCGGATGCAGTGTGAAGCCCTAGATAATCCTCAGAATCCCCGGAATCAAAACTTCCTTCAAAGATAATTGAAATAAATGAAACATTATTCATTAAATTATTACAGCACCCCGAAGCCCCTGCACCCCTGGAATTTTCCCCGTCAACTGATGTGTCCAACTCGTTTTTACTTCCGACCTTCCGCCTCAATCCCCCTCGCCACGGCCCAAAAACTTGTACCTCCTCACGGTTGACTTTCTCCGTCGGTACTTCCGAAACACGTATTACAAGCCCACTCCAACCCTCCGTAGACGAATAAATTGAATCATCGTGGTGCCTTAAAACTCACCGTTGAATATACAACGTTCAGTACACAACTTCCAGCAATTTGATTGAGTTGGACGGGCTTTTCACCGGGCGCTTTCGCCAAAACGACTCAGTGAAAATGAGAAATATGCGGTTTAATTGAATTTGACGGGTCGGGTTATTTCGGATTACAATGGAATTCAACGCTGGGTAGATGGGGGAGGGAAGGGGGGAATAACAGACCAGTGGCACAAAGAAAATGATGAATTAACATTGTCAGTGCACCATAAAATTCAAAACAGTTTTCATATGGAAAATTGGAGATAATTAAACACAGTGCAGCGATGAATTGCCCCGGAAACATTGAATTCCCGTATTTCTCTCGTCGCTGAATAAACCATGGCCGTTATGAATACTGTTTTATCTTCATTATTTGGGGTTCGATAGAAATCAAGTCTCGTTGGAACTCAGTAAAGAGGTTATTTTCTCCGTTGAATGGCGCCCAAGTGTCCCATAAATGTCACGGTAATTGGACATTTTAACTCGACATCCAGTTGGCTAAACAATATTGACACCAGGTCAGCTGTATTCCAGAGGCGATATTGAGGTACAAATCGAATATAGCCCACGGGAATTCCAAGGATGTTTAATTGGAATTTAAAAAAAAAATCTAGACAGTGCACGGAGAGAAATGTTCAGTAAAAATTACGGAACTCAGTTCGCTCACCGATTACGGAATCGATTCAGAAAATTTAAGTGACGGTATCGTAATTATTCACAGGAAAAATTACGGAACGCTCTGGAAAAATTCCGTGACAGTTCCGTAAAATTTCCTACAACCATATTTCGCTCCGGAATTACGGAAAAGATACGCAATTTTTATTGAATATTTCTCTCCATGTGCATTTTTTCGAACTGAAAGACTTCCCGTCATGTTCTGGGAGAATCATGATTTATGCCTTCTCTTGAATTATGTCACTAATAACTTTTATATTCGGGATAGAATTTTTCGAGAGAATAAGAAATTTCACTGAGTCCACGAAATTACAGAAAAACTAGGTAAAGTTCAAATGATTAAGTAATAATTTGTAAAAGATACTTGGATATTCTTAAATGAAAATTGGGCTATTTTCTTGAGTGAAGAATACAGAAATCTTGATTTAATTATAAATTTCCTCAATTTAGTGGAAAAATGTTGTCACTGTTATTGTAAAATCCTTAGAATTAATGATCAATTGAATATTTCTGTAAAATTATGGGAAAACAGAGCATTTCTCATGGAGCACTGAATATTCGTGCTCAATGAGGAAAATCGTTAGTTGTTAAATTATCCAGAAAACCCAGATTTTCTGTAATTTTGGTATTCCCTCCACCAATTTCAAGAGCCGACTTGAATTTTAACAGATTGAATAACTGAAATTGAATTAAAAATAGGCTTCAGTGATAAATCTTGATTCAATAAAAAAATATAATCAACTGTTTTCAGTATAATTTTCTTTTTTGAGAGGAAGAATTTCTGTTTTATTTGATAAATTATACTTTCAGAATTTTTTGGAAATGTTCAACTGAAAATCCTTGGAATCCCCGTGAATTCCCAATATTTTCCATTCTTCTAGAATATCACATCAACAATATAGAATGTCCCGCATGGAGAGAAATATTCAATAAAAATTACGTATCTTTTCCGTAATTCCGGAGCGAAATGTGGTTGTAGGAAATGTTACGGAACTGTCACGGAATTTTCTTAGAGAAATGTTCTGCAATTTTTACTGAACCTTTCTCTCCGTGCGGAATATTGATTTAAAAAAAATCTCTTCTATCTCCGCGTATTTTTCCCTGAAAATAAAGAGAAGCCTCCCGGAAATTTCAACTAGAAATATCCACCTCCAAATATTGTGATTACACAGCAATGTCAAGCCTTTTGTCGATTCGCTGACAAAAGAGCCATTCGCAACGGTAAAACCAACGCATTGACATGTATCCAGTGCAAATACCGTGTGTGCTCCAAGCAAACCGGTGAAAGTTGCAAAACTACAAAACGCTTATCGACCCACGGAACAGTAGCGAAAGGGCAGGACAGAGGGGAAGGTTAATCGACGGTGCGATGACATGAACAGTCCTGCCGGAGGCGAATTGCAGTCTGGGGAAGATGAGGTGAATCCGCGACAAATAGTGGGGCAAAAAAAAACCGATGAACAGGAGAAAAAGAGCAAACGTAATCGTAGTTTGGTGCTCAAAGGGGAAGTAATAAGAGGAGGCCGGTGAGAGGGCAAGAAAAGCGGACGTTAAATAGACACGGTCGGAGGAAATTGGCGTCTTGGGGTCACTGGAGGGTGAAAATGTACGGAAAAAAATGTCTCTCCTGTTTCCTGGGGGACCAGAGGTGGGCGGTACACGATTCGTACCTCAATATCGACTCGAGAATATAGCTGACCCGGTGTCAATATTGTTTTGCCAACTGGGTGTCGAGTTGAAATGTCCAATTATCGTGACATTTATTTCATGGGACACTTGGGCGCCATTCGACGGAGAAAATAGCCTTTTTGGTTGCTTCCAATGAGACTTGGCTTCTATCGAACACCAAATAATGAAGATAAAACTGTATTCATGATTGTTGGCAGAGATCCCCATCAATATTAAATTTCTGTAATATTACAAGGATTTGACCCGTACATTACTGAAGGTTTAAAATATGTTGATTCAATTTTTCAAATAATATAATATTAATAATCTCATTTTTTACGAATAATGATATATGTAAAATTTGTGAGTATGAAACTGGGAATTTACTACTAAATGAATAATTTAAATTTCTTGAAAGGTGATTTTCGATTACACAAGTAATCATCAATCTTCCTACCTCGATTATTGATTGATGAAAAAGTTGAAAATTTGTATATTTAAATTGATGATATTTAAGAACTCCAAAAATTTCAAGAGTGATGTTATCTAATTGATGCTACAATATTTAACCGTAATAAAGTATTACAAATTTGGCTATCCCTGATTCTTGGAACATTCGAGCGCAGCTCTTTTATTATTGGACAAAAATTACTCGACAGAGATTTGTGACGTACTGGGCAAACAGTTCTAGAAAGGGACTAATTTACGATCCGCTGTGCTCTGCACTGGAGAGCGTTTAATCCTAAACGCATGCTGAAATTTGAAGGACTGTGTCCTCTTGAGTCTTAAAACTTTATTATTTTTGCTTTTCGTTTTCCCAGTGAGAGTATTCACTTGGCTATTACTTTTAGTCGCAGGACAGCGGTGCTTTAGTACAGCTGTGCCTTCCTCAAATAAAGAGATTTTAATAAAGTATCTCATTGTTTGGCCACATTTATTTATTCACTTGCACCCATAGTCTATTAATGATGATTATGGTTCACTACGCGATTAGAGAAACGCCGGCATTTAATATTTCCGGGGAAATTCATCGCTGCATTGTGTTTAATTATGTCCAATGTCTTATTGTTTTGGAAAATTCTATCAGGAACATAAAATTTGCTCCTCTTGCGGATGCAACGAAATTAAAACTGAAGCACAAATATCGAAAATTCAGTTCTATTTCGTCGTAAAGTTTTTTAAAAATTACAATTTCTAAATTACTCGATCAGTCTTTCTCCAAACGTAAACTCTCTATTTTTTTTTCACATTTAAAAAATGTTTTCTAAAGGTTCAATATGGATATCCTCAATTTCATGTGTTCCGGCTACTGCTCATAAAACCACAAAATATTTTCGTCCCATCCCCACCCGAAAATTCAGTATCCCATGAAAACCGTTCCATTTCCACTAATTTAAATGGCTCGTAACTCCCTCCAATTGAAAACTCCCACCAAAAACGTCCTCCAACACATTTTCCCCAATTCCCCTGCCCTTGCTCGCCTCCGCCCTGATTTATTCTCCACATCTCAACAGGTTTACACCGCTCCAACTGTTCAAATAAACCCTATCCCTTCCCACATACTAAAAAAATCCGAACAACATAAAATAACATTTTCCCATTCACTCCCCTCTCCCTCCCGCCATTCCAACGACTTTAATGATGTGTGCACAGAGCGACTGCTGCTTGATATTTACCAAAAAACCGCCGTGGACACGAGGGAACGGGGAGGGGCACTCAGTACACGTTAAGATCTCCACTGTGTGCTTATAATAAACTCCGAAGACGAAAGACTGAGAACGAGAGTAAAACCGAGGAAATAAGTCCGGAGGGTTTAACAACGTTTTCCAGGAAAGATGGAGTAAATGTTTACCGCTCCCGCATTTGCGAGTGGAGGATGATTTCATTTTTACGTGTTTTTTCATCTTTTTTCATTTTTATTTTTATTACTCTGCTCTTCTCTTCCTTTTCAGTCTTTCTTGGGGGGAGCGGGGGTTGCAGGATGCCTGGCAGACAAACTAATTTTACTAATTTAACTCTGGGATGTCCGGATGGGGAGGGGAAGGGGTGGATGAGAAGCAGGTGGAGAGGGAATTGGTATGTTTCTCGCATTTTTCACTGAGAGATCTCGATGGGCTCACCCTTATCCATTGGATCATGCGATTGTTTGCACGTACGTTTCAACATGACTCCCCATCTCTATCTCATTTCGAGCCGATGGTGAGTGGAAAGGGGGAGGGAGGGGAAACAGCAAAGATGGAAGTAATAAGGGTTGGAGAGCAAACGCTGAGGCTCTCTCGTATCTGCTGACTAGAAAAATATTTACGAATCATGGAGGTTATCTCTTGCAGTGAGTACAAACGTGAGGATGTGTGCGGATGGAAATATTGGGAATTAATTGAATACGTATTTAATGGGGAGGTTTCGGGAGCCCTTTGAATGTACGGGGGTTTATTTATTTGGGAATTATTAATGGGGTGGAGCAGCTAGATAACGGGAATTAATGAGGTTTTGGAGTTGATTTGAAGTCGTTGGTATTTTATTTTTTTAGGAATTGATTCATTTATTTATGCATTTAGTGGCAGTTGAAGATTCAATGTTCTTTATGTTTGTTGTTATATTTCGAATTAATGATAATTGTTTTATACGTTTTTTCGAGAAAACGGGGAATCGAAAATTTGTTATTCATTGTTGAAGATTTTTAGCTGAAATTTCAGGGAATTTCCTCGGAAATTCAGAACTTTCGGGAGAAATCAATGGGAACTGTGAATTTTAGATCAATTATTCGATAAAAATTGACAGAAATCAGAAAAATTTAGAATATGTTCTTGAAGTTTTGAGCCATTGAAATTAATTTTGAAATTGTTAGGTAAATCGCAATGCAATGTCAATTTTTTTGCATGAAACTTTTTTATTTTGATGAATAATAAAAATGAAATGAAATTTCAAGTTTTAAGTAGATTCCACGGAAGTTCATGAGTTTTCGGTGGGAGTGAGATGAAAATTTTACAACTTGATTGAATTTTCAGTTGAACACGAATATTCAGAAACAAAATGACATAAATTTTCAAATTTTCCCTGAATTTTTCAGATTTTTCTGAATTTTCACAGAGTAGTTGAGCCGAAAAATCAAGTATTTTATTGATTTACAGATCATTTTGAACAAAAAAGCAATGGAATTTTTGGATTTTTCAATGACAAGATTTCCTGAAATTTCAGTGGAACTCGAACACGATAAAAATTTCTGGAATTCGGCACGGAAAATTCAGACGAAAACTTTCAACAGTGTAAGAAGGTTTGCAGTGCTAAGTATAAGTCCTTCGCCAATGATAATACGACGGGAATAATCGGGTTTTAGACTCGAGCATTGAGTGTATACGCAAACAGTTGTCACTGCCGCGATGGAAACTCACCACTCAGTGGAGCAGTGGTCCAGCGGCTTCTCCGTTGAGTTGAAGGAGCTTTGCGTAGAAAGCACAAGGACCTTACACCATTTATCCAATGTGAGTTTCCATTTACGCTCGCTATATACCGTCTACCAAGTTCTCTGCGTTTATACTGAATTCCCTCAATTTTCCCATCGTTCAGAATGTTAAAAATTGATGGAGGGGGATTTAAATACACTTGAATCCGCGTTCAATTCATCGGAGAATGCTCGGGTAAGGCTCGGACGGCAAATCGATCTCCGGACATAATGAGGAGTCGTGGGGAGGGGAGTTATTAATTCGTTTCTACAGTGCACTTGTCATCGCACTCGACGAAACTCCGGTCAAGTGATCTCACTCGAGTGTATTTATAAAGGAGAATTTTAGGAGTCAGTGGAACATTGCCGGAATGTTCGCATGCACACGGAGAGAAATGTTCAGTAAAAATTACGGAACTCACAATTCACAGAAAATTACGGAACGCTCCGGAAAAATTTCGTGACAGTTCCGTAAAATTTCCTACAACAACATTTCGCTCCGGAATTACGGAAAAGATACGTAATTTTTACTGACTATTTCTCTCCGTGTGGTTGATTTTTGGATCTTGTTCAGGATTTATTAGGGTTTTGGTGATTGTTGAATACTTTTGACCTCTTCTGCTTTGTAATTTTCAGTAGAAGATTTTTTTTATCGAGTTGAATCAGTAAATTTTCCAATTGGAATTAAACACTCGAATGAAAGAGGCAAATTTAGTAACAAAAAAATTCACATATTTCGAGAAAAAATTTCATTGAAGTATTGGACAATATTTATTAAATTTCGTTAACAATTCAGTTATCGTCTTCGGCGAAAAGCATGAAATGTCAAATTTCTCTAAATCTTCAATGGAATCCCAAATTTTTTAGCAGTAGAACCACAAGAATTCCTCAATTTACTTCAATCTCTCTATTTTTCGTTAATTTTTATGGAATAATTGACCTGAAATTTAATTTCCTTGATTTTATCATCACAATTGTTAATTTTCAATTTCAAAATACCTTGAAATTCCAATGAAACTGTCACTAGATAAACTTCTTAAATTTCAGCCAAAAATTTATAACATCAAACATCGTTCTAAAATTTTTAACTCGAAAATCCGATGTGAAATTTTCTACCACTGCATCGACAAAATTTTTTTATTTCTTTTTTTCTCCACTCCTTTGTTTGGCTTCGAATTCATCAAAGATTCGCCCCACTGCAGATTTTTTTCACCCCTGCACATGTGATTCAGGTTTTTCCACGTTCACTTTTTGTCAAAATTTTTTCTATCCTTTTGCAGTGAGGAAAATGCATATGCAACGCTGCGGGCTCGTTCAGCAATCAACGGCCTCTCGAATGAATTAAATGGGATTTTTTGAACTCTCCAATACCCACCTTTGCCCTCGATAATTTTTATTTAAAGTGGTATAAACGTAACTTGAATTTTCAAAATTGAAATCTGAAATGAAGTCTAAACGAAAGTTAATATGAAACATTCTCGTTGAGTCTAGTATTGCTGATAATAATTAATGTATAAGTGCAAAAATAACCCAGAGCCAATGAGAAAATAAAAAGATTAAAATGTAGAAAAAATCTCAAAAAATTATATAAAATAAATAAAAATAATTTATGTATCTGCATGCCCGAAATGACGTATTATTTAGACTATTGTCTAAAAAAATAATAATTATAGAAAGAATTCACGGGAACAATTATCAATGATGATAATTTTTTTTCTTGGTTTTTTAAATTTATTTTTTCTTGATGCACTCAACAACTCAACTGGAGTTTATTCCCACTACTTCAATACCGAATTGCAAGACGCGATACTGGAATGCTCTTTGTTGAAGTTAAAACCCACGTATTGGTGCACACGACAAATACAGGTCTTCCTCGGTGAGAATAATTTCCTTTCGGAAATCCATGCGATTATCCCCGAGTGGAATAACATCGGAGCCTCGGGGAGGGATTCCACCTGTGAAGCTTCGGCTCTTCAACAGCATGGGCGCATACGATAGGACATCTAGGATATCACGATGTTACTTTGGGATCAGGTAGAAGTGTACTTTGGGGATTATCTCTAAACATTCTTTGGGTGAATTATATTTTCTGGAGGATAGCAATCGTCTTCTTCGCAAATGCGTTAGGAGCGAAAATTTTTCAAATAAAAAACATTTTTGAAAATTAGAAAAATTACTTGCAATTCGATTTTCAATTCTCCCGACAATTTCAATCATCAAATTTGCCAATTAAAAGACTTTTACATTTCCCTCTTATTGAATAATTACAAAAATTGTATGAGCATTCACAAAATTGAAATTCTGTTTATTAACTACTTGCAATTATTATTTTCAAAATTTTTCGCAAAAAGTGAACTTTCTAATTTTTTCAAATCATCAAGATATCCCTAATGTTTCAAAATAGAGAAACAAATTTAGACATTTAAAGTTTAAATAATAAAACTGCAAACTGCAGCGCCAAAGCACTGAAGAACATTATTATCGACATTCCGAAAATGCTAGAATGCTAATAAACGTGCTAATAATGTTTCATTCGCACATTAAATAATAAAAGCGCAAAAGCAATGACAAAATGCTATCAAAAATGATATATTCAATCCCATAAAATTTCCTCCAAGAGCATAATATTAAGCCCTCTCCCCCCAATTTCCCTCATCATGACAATCTCCATTTATCAGTCCACAAGAGCGTGAACATCTCCACCGGATTAATTCCACCACCAAAAATAGGGTACATGTTAGAATTGAGTTGACCCACCGAGCGCATCTCGAATAGTCTTGAGATCCACCTCGAAACATTATAAAAACTCCCCGGAAAGATCCTTCCCCGAGGGCTAAAAGCAAGACGACGAATGGATGGTCGAGATAAGGGAACTCCAAGGGGGGTTGAATGTCTACTTCCAACATTCAAGTTGGGTTGAAACTGCCAGAAGCATTTGCCACAGAGTGAAACTAAAAACCTTGCCCCGGAGAACTAGACACCCAAGCCCTTTTCGTACATCCTCCTGCATCCTTCAATTAGCAGTCAGGAGGAATGAAGGAGAGCAGGGAGAGAGAGAGGAGAGATAGAGATACTGGAGGTGGATGAAAATTCACTAGTACGATAACGGCCCTGTTCCTTTTGCCCTCTGGGGGTCTAACGCGTCGATGCGAACCAATTATCGCGCTTGATTCGCGAGACGAGCCTCTTATGGAAAATCGATGCTGCCCCCGTCGGACGCCCCAAGACCTCTCGTGTCTTCCTGAAAACACGTACACACGGACAAACATCACATGCCCGAAGCTATATCGGGGGATTATATACCTATATGGCTTGCAGACTGCGGACGAGAGTATGGAGAGGTGGAAAAGTAGAAGTGCAACGTGGGAACTTGTCTCGAGCCAAGTAAAGATTATTGAAGTAACCTTTTTTGGAGGTTTTTTTTATTTCGGACAAACGGGGAAATGGGGAATGAGAATTGGTCTCAAGATGTGGGGAAAATTACTAAACAATTGGTTAATTGAAATTGGTGCACGGAGAGAAATATTTAATAAAAATTACGTATCTTTTCCGTAATTCCGGAGCGAAATGTGGTTGTAGGAAATTTTACGGAGCTGTCACGGAATGATTCCAGAGCGTTCCGTAATTTTTATCTGAATCTCCTGTGAAAAATTACAATACCGTCACTTAAATTTTCTGAGTCGATTCCGTAATCGGTGAGGCGAACTTCGAGTTCCGTAATTTTTACTGAACTTTTTTCTCCGTGTGAATATGCGCGTTTCATCACTGGATTGAAATTATAATCTTAATTGTAACGATAGTTTTACCGATGTATAAACACTTAAAAATTTTCGTCTGAATTTTCCGTGTCAAATCCCGGAAATTTTTATCATATTTCGTTTCCACCGAAATTTCATGAAATCTCGTCATTGAAAAACAGATATTCCATTGATTTTCTGTTCAAATGATATGAAAATCAATAAAATACTTGATTTTTCAGCTCAATTATTCCGTGGAACTTCAGAAAAATCAGGAAAATTCAGGGAAAAAGTGAAGATTCCTGTCATTTTGGTTCTGAATATTCATGTTCCATTGAAAATTCAGTCAACTTGTGAAATTTCTGTCCCACTGCTACTGAAAACTCATGAATTTCCTCGAATTTTACCTGAAAAATGTCACTTTACACACAGCGTGATGAAAAATTCATTGGAACTTTTCTACAAACTGCAATTCTTTAATTAAAAATGACAAAACACCTTCCAAACAATTTTGGAACAATAGTTCCTCCCCACTGCCGAGCGTCAGACAGTAATTCTGCGTGATGTTTTAAATGCAGAAGGATGATCCTTTTGTTAAGAAATCCACGACGATATACTCTCGGAGATCCTCGAGGCACTGGCAAAATGAGGTTCAGAAGATGAGAAACAAAAAAAAAGAAAAAAAAAAGAGAATGAAGAAATAAAAGAGAATGAAGGGAACGTGAAGAGTGAAAAGGAGAATGTGATGAAAGGACAAACTCTTCCCTGTGGAGCATGGCGACGCCATCAGTATATATACCCTCGATTATATGAAAGGGTCGAAAGCAGGAAGGGGGAGGTTCAAGTGGGAGCCAGTGACGAAGGGCTGCTGCTGCTGCTACAACTCCATACACATCCGTGGGAAAACGTTGTACGCAGCGAAACACGTAAAAAAGGATTCTGGTGCGCGGTGGAAGAACGAGAGGGTGGTATAATAAGGACACTTGTCGACCGCTCGCTTGAATAATTTCAGACTCGATCCCCCAATGTAGTACACAAGAGTTGGAATAAAAAAAACGGGAGGAAATACTCGTGAATTCCAATTCAGCTGTTTTCGTTGGCCATTATGAATGCTTATCACCCACGCAAACAGCTAGATCTCTTGCCACTTGAGAGGAGGATGATTGTGAAACTCATTGCATTCTTTGGTTTTCATCTCGGTGTGAAATAATTTATATTGAATTGATGAGAGGATTTACGGTATTTATCGGGGGAATTTGCGGGGTTCGGGGAATATTGTGAAGCAATTTGAACACTTTTTTATTGAGGATTGTTGGGTTCAACATCAATTTTCGAATAGATTTTTTTTCACACTATTGGAGGAAAATTGAAATTCTGGAGGCAAGCGAGTTGTAATTTTAGGGAGAGTGACATTGGATTGGATTTGGGGAGAAATGAAATATCAGATTTCACTGGCAATTCAGTGGAATTTGACATTTCTGAACAGCTGGAGGATGAGAATTCCTCAACTAACTTGCATTTTCGAAATACTAATATTCAGTACCAAGTACGCTGAATGTTTAATTAATTGAAAATTAAAGAGAATATTTTTCTGAATTTTGCCGACTTCTGTTGATTTTCATGGAATAATTGACCGAAAATTTAGAGTTTGCATATGAAATTCCTTGAAATTTTAGTGGAATTGTGAGGTGATAAAAATTTCCAAGAAGTACACCGGCACTTTAACAATAATAATGCATGACACTGTCAGAAAATAATTGAAACTCCAAATTTTCATTGAAAAAATTAATGGATTTCAAATTTTTCAGCAGCGGAATGAAAAATACAGTAACAAATTCCGCTAAATTGTCCATCATGTGAAAATTTCACAATGTATTCTCTCGAAATCTCCAGAATTTTGTTAATTTTCCTGGAATAATTTAACATAAATTGAAAATTTCAAATAGTGAATTTTCAATGAAAATTTCAGTGGAACTTTTTAACAGAAATTATCGTAAAATTTTTAATAATTCCGAATTATTAAAAACATTTTAAATTCTCCCCAAACGCCCAAAAAAATCAGACCTGACTAAAACCGGAAATTTTAACACTGACGAACGCTAAACCCTCCCCCCTGTGGAGAGGATTTTATCCCCCACCAATTCGACAATCGCAAAAACGACATAATCCTCGAATAGTTCTGGCATGATCCCCGTCGGATACTCCGCGAATGGTTCATCAAACTCGAATGCCAACTGGTGCGGAGGGCCTGTGTGAGATATAATTCACGCGTGAACGGGCTAGGATGGGCGTGGACGTTTGGAGGCCAACAAAAATTGATGACCCATAGATAGCCGGTGCGACCCCCACCATTTATAACCCGTATCACTAGATATCCCAAGTTGGAAAATGGATAAGAACAAAAAATCTACTTGAGATCAACTTATATCGGCATGATGGACGACGATATGTCTCGGGGATTTTATCAAACATTTTTCTTTCAATTCCACTTTTATCGGCATTATACTATCCCCATGAGACATAACATCTCAAGGATTACACATTTTCATTGTTTAAAAAATATAATATTAATATAATTCTATAGTTTTCTAACTGGGAATTGAAAAAAAAATTAATTATTAATACTGATAACTGAAATAAATTTTTTGGATTTGAATAGCTTCGATGAATAAAATTTTTAATTCTTTGAGAAAATTTGGATTCAGTTCTCATTTGCACAACTAAATTAATGAAACTTTCTGCTAGAAACATAAAAAAATTCTCGTTTATAAAAAAGTAAAAAAAATGAATAAATTTTATAAAAATCTCTCTATTGAAAACCCCGAGAGAAATCAAAAAATTTTCTCAGATATTTCTACTTCAATTGAAACTGCGATAAGAAGCAAATCAGGGATTAGCATCAATGATTAGATTATTAATATTAAGGGAAGTTGCCCCTTAAAATATTTAAGGGTCATTTATCTTCCTTGAAATTTGAAAGATCCTAAAATAATTGATAATCTAAATTTTCAAATCACTATGAATTAAATACTTGACAACATGGAATTGTCAATTGACTATTGCGTAACTAATTCTAAATTCTAAATAATCAATGATTGATAATATCATTCCGGAATTGGAGTATTTAATTGATAATTAACTGAATAAATTAAAAATTGCGGAGTGACATTAACCAATTGACTAATTCCCACTTCAACTTTATTTAACATTTACGATTGTGCCGATGTCTGAGGCAAATGCAGCTCATAACGGCTGATCTGTCAGACCGATTTCATTAAACATTTTCCCTCTGCTTCCATCTCCATTAGCATTGTAATATCCCCATCGGACACAACATCTGAAGGATTATACCAATAATCGGCTGACAGGCATTTGAAGGCACTCCAGGAAATTGTGTGCATCTTCCCCCCTCCCCAGAAAGTAAGTCGTAAAATAAGGAATTGTCAAATAAAAAGAGTGACGTAACAAAGCGAGGAAAAACGAGTAACTGAACGGTCGAAAGAAGTATGAGAGGTGGAAAGTATAAAAGGCGGTACTGACGTTGAAGCGAAATATTGCAACAGAAAATGAATACTCCAGTGTACAAAAGATATAAAAAGTAGAAGTTGAGATGAGGAGGGATGATGCAGAGTGAGAAAAAAAAATACGGGAAGAAGTTGAACGGAGGGGGGGAAAAAGGGAATTACAGTATCTTCCACGTCCAACCGGGATTTAAATACCTCGCGGGTAATACGTCATTCTCGAGCAGACGGATTCTATTCCGCTTGCACGATCACGTGACTTGACTCCTCAGTAAGTTTTCAGGGAGAATATCCATGGAAATTTTATGAATGCACCGGCCGAAGATGTTTTCGCATTAAAATAAATCCCCCGCACCCAATTTCAGGGGTAAAAGGAAAAGGGTATTATGTGTCAGATGTGTCTCATCCAATTATTCAAATTTTTATTCAAGAGTTTTCGGGAAAAGTTTCCGGTGGTAATTAATCCACTGGAGTTGCCTCGAAATTCTGACGTTTAATTCCAATTTCCTAGCCCCCCCCCCCTCGATTTAACACTGAAGTTTCATTTATGGTGTAATTGACGCGTAATAATCAGTTTTAACGTTCTGACTTAACAGGTATGATTGACAGGGGAGAGGCGTGATGGCGGCGATGCGTGTTGATAATAACAGTGTGAGGTGATGTAATTTGTGCTGTGTTGAGGAATTGGGAAGTTAGACACCATGAGGAGATGTATTCAAATATTACTGAGGAAAAAAATTATTTCTGGTGTTTGGGGCTGGCAGGGGTCTATTTTACGTGACTTATATTATTTTTGAATCGTCTTTCATGAATTGGAAATTAGGAATGTTTGAACAAATGAATGAAAGGAGCAATCAAGATGAAAAAAGGGATTAATTAATTAATTGTTTATCTAATATGAATATTCAGTGTCAAATGACATTGAATTTTCAGTGCAATCTCAAATTTCATTATTTTTTCTCCCTAAATCGCATTCAGTGTCACTGTCCTGAAAATTCTAGAATACATTTCCCGGAATTTTCTGGTTTTCTATTCATTTTCAAAAAAAATGGAGCGGAAATTTAGTTCTCTTTGATTTTTCCACGAAATATTGAATTTTCAATGACGAAATTTTTGTAGTAATTCAATTTAGAAAAAGTACCGGAAATTTCAGACAAAAATTTTTAAAAGTGTATATTCTCATAGTACATTCAGCCTCAATTCTCATATTTTCAAACATCTCAAATTTTCCTAAATGGGATACTCCCATTTCAGTCGAGTATTCGATGAGAAGTAGATGCTCAGGTATTCACATGAACAATCGGCTCTCATGCTGAGGTGATGGGTCAAAGGGCAAGGCGAGGTTGCCTATTTAATCCCAATTGCATCGTGACTATACCCTCGATGATTCTACCCATTATCGGAATGAGATCGCGAGGCCCTCACTCAGCCTTTCTCCTCCCCCCCCCCCCCCC
>NW_021680345.1:4447600-4475371 GCF_001412515.2 Diachasma alloeum
CCCCCCCCCTCCAGCTCTCCCACACACCCTCATTATTGCTCCATTCGCGTTTACGTTAAAGGTGATAAGGCAGGCGCAAATGTGAAACGCAGTTGGTCTTATCAGTGAACATTTGAGGATAATCCCCGCTCAACTATCATAACGCAAAGTGTTTTCATTGTTAACGGGCCAAATGATAACAGATGGTTATTCGTTTTTATTATTTTCAGGGGGGGCGGGGGTTAAGTTTTTTTCTTCACAATGGCAACAGCCAGCCGGAAATGTAAATTGTCTGGGGCAATTTCGGAGCGGAAAACACATTCACCCTGGAGGCTGCCAAACAATTCCTGTGGTCTTGCAGAAACCGATCATCTCTGTGCTACATTCAAGGTTTAAACCGAGGAGATGGGATATCGCTTGCTCAGCCAGCTGAGATACTACCCAGTACTCAACCCACCGTAACTAATTACCATAATTATCGAATCCTACACACGGGGCGATTCCCAGTCTGTCCGTTTACCTCGAGAGCCCTTTGTTCCGGATGAAATCGAGTTTTTTTTTGCGAGAATTGGAGAACAACGTTTTTTCTGGTAATTTCGGCTGTTGAAGTAATTTTATTACATTTTTTTGGGAATGAAAATTTCGTTATCAGAAAATTTTGATGATTGAGCAATTTTCATTGTTTGTTTTCGTTGATAAACTCGTAAATGAATAAATAGATGGCATACGATCTTTTTGTAGTTTATAAAATTCGAGGTAAATTGTTTGATAAGTCCCTCTGCACTTGACATCATTTCGCAAATATCTCTTTATATAATGAAAAAATAAGGAGGTTTAAAGATTCAGGAGATGCCCCTGATTCGGATCCTTACTGTGACCCTAATTCTGACCCTTATCTGTGACCCTGTTGATGCCACTGAGAATGAATTATTATCTCTTTAATATGTTCACATCTCTGTAGGTTCATTTGGGGGTCATATAGGGATCAAATTCCATGGGGATCAAATCCTTAAAAAAAATAATGAGAGTGTACCGCATACTAATCTGTGTAAATGAATGGAAGAATGAATGGTTGAATATCACGGCAAAAAGCGTTGGTCAGAGTCGTTTGTAAATAATAAAAATCTCAATTTTTCAAAGGAAATTATTCTACCAATTTTTTTATATAATACGAATACCTAAACATACCGAAGAAGATCGTGGAGGGGGGGGGGAGCGAGCGAAGCGAGCTGGAGGTGAAGCCCTCTCGGGGGTGTCGAGCGAAGCGAGCAGGTGGCGAAGCCCCCTAGTTTGATAAATAATCGCCAAGTCTTTGTCTACAGACATGAATTTCCGTCTCAATATCCCGAGAGGTTCCTCCCCTCAAACCCAATACATTCTAATTACTGAGAAAAATCTAGTGACTGAAAATTTTAGATGATTGCAGTACTTAATTATTCTCCAAAACTCAAAAATTTCATCTAGATTATCTCCCCGATATGAAATATTTTTAATATTACAAAAAATGTATTAACGAGGAATTTCACATAATTGCGTTATTCAATAACCTTCCAAAAGCACAAGAACTTCAACCAGATTATTTTACAAATACCCCAAAAACTGCTGGGTTCAGCACGTCATGATCTCCTAAAAACCTCTCTAGGAATTCCCTAAATTTCTTTACTCCCCGACATTTACAGAATAATCTCCAAGTCTTCCCCTGTACAAAACTGAATCATCTCCATTCCGAGACGTCCCTCATATCCTCAGCCTCCTAAAAAACCTCACACCACTCAATTTTTCCCAGAAATAAGGCTGAGTTGTAGCCTCCGCGCACTGGCTAATTTAGCCAGCGCTGCCTGTCATCTACGTTAATTACCAAACTATGGAAATGACGTCGCGATCTTGCGGGTTTCGTGCCAGAACTGTTGCTCGAGCATTGCTACCAAGCCCGATATACATGTATACGTATGAAACATCGGCCTGCAACTTCTCTCTCGGCCGGAATTAATATGCGACATGTGCCTCCCGGCTAGCATATAGGTACCACGAACTGTGCTTCACGAACCACTTGGCACTTTGACGGCATAAATTTGTGAATCGTATTCAACGAGGGAATGCCCAGCCAGGTGACTCCAAATCGTACTCCTCCATTTTTACCCCATTTTCAACGTAACTTTTTTTTACTAATTCCTCTTTTCATCAGAAATCTCTTTCTCTTCAAATTTTTTTCAACGTTCACTCGCTCTGCATCCGGTGCGTATCTGGGGAATAGTCTGTGAGACATATCGTAATGGCTCAAAGGAACTTCACTGTTCCGACAGCGGTAAATTGGCCTCGACGATAATATACTCTCTTGGCGAATCAAATTTACTCTAGTCGAACAAATTTTTCTTATTAAGAGTTGAGAGTCAAAAGAAGGAGTATTCGCTTCAAAGACCAAACAAAGATTGACAGGATGAAACGTTGTGGATGATTTCATTATATTTATATGCATGAGGAATTAGTTGGCCATTTTTCATGTCATGCTGCATTTTCCTCGACTTTATTATGCATGACACGAGCTAATGCAACTCCCGAATTGAAACGTTGAAGAATTAAAACTATTCGAGTATTTCAGTGCTGGATCCTGACATTTTTCGGAATCGCACAAATTTTATATATTATGTTGTGCAAATTGAATAGAAATTCTTGAAGATAGATGTCTTTTCATATTTTTTTTAAACTTCGTGATTTTGCAGATAATTTATGAATTTTGCTGTGAATATTTCTCAAGATGGTTCTCCCCCTTTATCATATATATTCATCTCTCAATTATTCGAAATTTCCCAAATTTCATCCAGATTATTTTCCAAATAATTATTTAATTTGAAATAATTATTTGGTTCAAAAATTGAAACTATTCGAATATTCCAGCGCTGGATCCCGACATTTTCCAGAATTCCACAAATTTTATCTATTTTTTTTTGCAAATCAAATGCAAATTCTTAAAAATGAATGTCATAAAATCATTTTTACAGGCCCTGCAGTTCATTTCGCCAAAAATCTTTTCATACCTTTTTTAAAGTTTGTGGTTTTGCAGATATTTTCTGAATTGTTTTTGAATATTTCTCAAGATATTCCTCCCCAATTACCAGATAGATTAATCTCTCAATTACTAGAAATTTCCAAAATGTCATCCAGATTATTTTCCATATAATTATTTGAAATCAAATAATTAAAAGATAATTACAAAATAATTACAAAATTATTTGATAATATTCCCCATCATGTTGCACTTTCTTCAACTCAATTATGCACGTCAGAAGCCAATGCAACTTGAATCGTTCAAAAATTTAAACTATTTGAATATTCCAGTGCTGAATTTTCCCGGTCGCGAGAAGATGAGAGATACGTGAATCCATAAATTGTGGAACTAGGGAAAATAGCAGAAATTGATCCACGCCGCAGCACCACCCAATCGATTCTTGATTAATTAAATGCTGAATAATTACTGGTGCAGTGTGTCCGCTCCAAACGACCCGCTGGTGTTCAAATAACTCCATGTTGATATTACGTGTTTACCGGGGGATAATGAAAGTCTAGCGATTAGGGAATTAGGTTGAATGATCAATGGTCTCGGTATTGCAGAATTCCTCAATCATTCATGATATTTTCCTCTCCAGGGCGTACAAAATTGTCATGCAATGCATTAATTTTACCAAAGAAAATTCGGAGAAAACATCTTTCGAGTCCATGCATGCATTGTCCTCCAGTTATCAGTCTCCAGTGATCGAAAGGCATCGACAGACGGTGCATTATCCTCGCGATTGAAATAAAACTCGGAACCTCGCGTAACGAACCCCAATGACTCCATAAACCCAGAAAAAAATGTCTTCATCAATTGAGGCAGTCACGAAAGCCTGCGATTTACCCGAGATACCGAGTCCCTGATATGACTCCTAAAAACTCCATCAAACGCAATCACCCGGGTATCAATCACCCATTCAGCTTAATCCCCTCGTTACCTGACACTAAACACGAGAAGAACTTACAATTGTAGTATGGCCACTCCAAGTATTACTACCAATTAGTCGGTAGTGCTCGCGGATAATCCTAGGGTTTGCAATGCCACCAGAAGCCTGTGGGCTCGGGATGGAGGGAAATAGCGGTCTGTGTTTGCATCGCGAGGAGAACTGTTCAGTGATGTTGATATTTTTTTCAAATTTCGCATATTCAATTTATATTATTTAGAGTTATTCCCTAAATCAAATCTTTTATGAAGTTCATAAAATTCTACTGAAAAGAACGTCTCAATTATTTTTGTATTGTCCAAATTTTAATGTAAATTATTAAGCAAATGTTTCAGAATTTATCAGTCTCAAAGATAAATGTCATGAATTTTCTTTATTCCATAAAATTCTACAGAAAAAAAAATCGGATAATCTCTGAATCTCGTTGCTTTTCAGACGGTTACAAAATAATCTCAAATTATTATACGTAAATTCTATTACTAGAAATATTAGGTAATTGTCGCTCCTAATTATTTTTGTCATTTCCACAAGTTTAATCTCAATTATTCAGCAAATATCTCAGAAATTATCAACCTCAAAGATAATGTCACAATTTTTTTTACAAAATCCCATAATTTTGCAAAATAATCTCAAAATCTTCCTCTACAAACATGATTTTTCTCCTCAACACTTCTCAAGATATTTCTCTCCTCACCCCCGAAAAATTTTTCTGATCGAGAAAAAACTATTCACCAACTTTATGCAATTCCATCTCACAATGAATTTCCAGAACCCCAAAAATTAAATTTCTATTCCCGAAAGAGTCTACAATCGTCGTATAGGTACTTCAAGTGCTCCCAATTATTCCCCATCCCACTGGGATAATCCCAGAGCCTCCAGTGCCACCACCAGCCTGTGCACCCCTGGATACGTGGAAATATCGTTGTGCCCCAATGCAAACCGTTGAACGATCAATCACGAAATTGCCACAGCCGCTGGTGGCACAGAACACCAAGCACCGACAACTGCACACAACGTGGAACTTCATACTAGCATCAACGGGGGACACCAAGGGGATGGAAACAGGGGGGGGGGCATAGCAATTTATCAGTCTAATCGTGGGAGGAAGTGATTCGCCCTGCTGTACCAGAGAAAGGACCATCATCCACGCATAGGTGTAGGAGGGAGGACGGTGTTTGGCACGTTCCATATGCCCAGGATGCAACCAGGTGTTTCCACAACACCAGAGCCCCCCCTCCCCCTCCCTCCCACTTGGGGCACACTGAATTGTTGTTTGGAATTGAGCACCCACGCGACACGCGATATCACAGCTGTCGCTCTTACTCTGATCGACAAAGTTTTGAATTTTTCTCCCGAGTTTTTTGTGACTTCTCTGGTTTGAGGTACTTCCGGCCTCTGCGACACACCGGAAACTTTATATTCGCAACCCCTTTGGGGGATGAAAAGAAAAAGAACGGGATCGAACAATAATATTGAACGAAATATGTAGTTTTAATTGAATGGGCAATTTTTTATGGTTTTTTGCCGGAAAATAATAGAGCGTCATTTTTTCCTGATTTTTTTTACAACTGAATTACTTTTCCAACCGCCTGTATTAATCTCAAAATTGCTTCTCGTTCCCCAGGCCATTTTAATATTACATGCATTTTTGCTGTTGATGTCATTGTGGAGCATAAAATAGCTGAGAATCGCGAAATGGCCGGGAGAAGAAGAAGAAATTTTGAGATACCTAATTTTTTATATGTAATCATGTAGTTTAATAAAAAACAGTTGCACGGTTTTTTAAACGAGTTCATGAATGAAAAAGATATGAGATGCATTTCATCTATTTTCTGATATTGAGAAGTAAATAATTCCGAATGTTTTGGCTGACGTTTGTACCATTGCTCGATTCTCAAATTGTTCGTTTCAGTCGTAGGTTAATAAGAAAAAAAAGGTTTTGAACAATACCATGGGGTAAAATGTATAGTTCTACTGGATTTTAGTAACTGTTCATTGATCTCCCGGGAACTCTCATTTTTTAATTTATTTACCAGAAAAAAAATCGAGAGTCACTTCTGACAGTTTTTTTTTTAATGTAATCATGTATGAACACACCTATTTCACATTTATACAACTATATGATTTTTATATTCACTAAAATGAGAAATTGTTCGATTTTTTGCATATATCTATCGATGAAAAAATACGCAATGTTTCTCATATATTTCCACACACTGTAAAGCATCTATTCTTTTTCATCTGGCTTCATTTCCCCGACAATTTCATTCTCCTTATTATGACCCTTCATCTCCAGTTATAATAAAACAAGAGAAGTAAACAATTCCGAATGTTTTCACTGAAGTTTGTATCTCATTCCTCAAATTGTTTGTTTTTGTTTCAAAAGTTCAAGTCACATGTTACTGGTTTTCATATTTCTCCCCTATTTTCTTCCATCATTACAAAGTTGAATGTTTATTATTGACTCGTTTCCCTCCAGCAACTGCACTCGTTGCTGTTTACTTCTCTTGTTGATGAAACGTTTGATATCACAAGTTTACCCAACTCGTGTCTACTCGTCTTACTCAGCAAGATAATTTCGAGATAGCAGGAGATAACTCTACGGATTTATATATACCACTAGCCATGGGAAATATCACTTCGGCTGAAGGAGAAATATCTCTCGATTCGAGTTACTGATTGAAAGTAACGGGGGTACGTGACTCTCAGTGGAGGATAAACTTTTATCCCAGAGAAACAGTTTATGAGAATCTGATGAATAAATTTATTTAAACAGATTGTATCGAAGCCTATTCAACCTCAACATTTTTTTTTCGTTTTCATTCAGTCTAAATGTATTTAATAATTTGTTTTACAAACAAATTTTTTCTTCGTGCAAATAAAGACTTCATTTGGAACGAATGGATTATTTATTTTATAGAATCAGCGCATTTTCATCTAAATAAATATGATTTTATCAATGCCTAATCAAAATATTGTAGGAATGAATAGAAAAATTCCACATAAATTGTTTCATTCGATTGGAATTCGTAATTATTCTGCATTCATCTCTATTTATCCCATTCAAGCTCAAACCTTTTTTGTTTTCGTTTTCTGTCATTTCAAATATCTTTAACAATTTTTTTTAGAAACAAATGTTAGATAAAATAACCCGATAATTATTAACCGGAAACAATCCTTCATTTGGAAGCAATGGATCATTTATTTCCCAAAATCAACACATTTTCATTTAAACTCCCTAATTAAAATATTGTTGAAACGAATATAAAAACTTCAAATAAACTGTTTCATTCGACTCGAATACGCAATTATTCTAAAATTATCTCGCCATTTATTGTGAAAATATCTCTCAATATCTCTCCAATTCGCTGAGAAAGAAAATACATCAGAAAATGGTAAATTGTTTAATGTGATCCTAGGGCTCGTTATGCCTTCCCAGTTTACATGGCTTTATGTACTCAGAACCCGCAAAGGGGAGTTGCGTGTTTGGCGACTTCACGCGACCCCATTCAATCACAAATGTAGATTGTTGGATTAACGAGAGGAAAAAGAAATACTGAAAAAACATTCTCCATGAGTATAAAAAACTCAAATAAAACCCACAAAACTGCACAATAAAGCCTCAATAACGTCAGTGTAAATGCGCGAATTGATCAGCTAAGCCGACGTTGTCACGATTAAACTTTATCCAGCGTGAATTTACTGATTGTATATATGCAAGTGGGTGGACATGCAGTGTTACTGGGTCGATAGGGATGCCCAGTCGATAGTGCACAAATGTGGAAGATAGAATTTATGATCCGGCTATGCTCCAACGAATTTATCATCTCAGGCTTGGGTGCCATCAGATTGCGGTTTAAAAATGTCTAAATTTTCTGGTAATTTCGTACGTAATATAACTCGACATATCTAGCATGATAAATTACAGTGGAAATTTTATTAAAACTTGCATTCATTTTTCGGAAATTATGAGTTATTGAGTATTTACGTAAATACATAATATATAATATATATTATATAATGTATATAATATATAATATATAATATATATTATATATTTTGTCCCCAAAAATCGTATAAATTTCATTCAAAATATTTTGAAAATGTCAGAAATTATTAATTTTCGAACTGAAGATCATCATATATTCTATGTAATTGATGAAATTCCACGATTCAACAAATCATAGATAACATTAGAAAACTCATAAAACGTCCACTCAATTTTCCAGATATTACTCATGATTTATTGAGTGTTCACGTGTGGCATTCCCATTAAAAACAAATTACATACAGCTTGATTAATGAATAGATAAAAGAATGCTGTCAAACAAGAAGAAAATGATAGAAATATGATGAAATATTTTTGTACTGTGTGTCACTCACCTTTTGTGCTTTGCAGGCAGCAGCCAATGGCAGTACATCATGTGGATGGGCAGCATGACGATCACGTAGACAATTTGAGCACGCGGCATTCTTGCACAATGCACAATAGAGACTGACAGTCTCCCCATTATGATCACCACAAATTGGAGTACCATCAGGACCAGTGGGCCTACTACCTTTGGTATTTGATTGCCAGCTGGCTCGGGGTGGGCCCAGATTATGGGCAGCAAGGGGACCCCTCAAGGGGTGACACGATTCTCTGCATTGATCACAATAGAGTACCTGGAAATAGCCCGTAATAAAAAATACATTAGTTTTGGTTGTATTCGTTTTCAACATTCGTGACCTTAATTTCACTCCAATCACTTAAGACGGAGAGATAATAATTTATTGAATTAAGAATATTTGTCATGTGATTAAGAATATTGTTTTCAGAGGAAGTTTTTTCTTGCTTGAGGACTTGATGAGATTAAAAATAGAAAAACTTGTTCTTGAAATTTTGTCATAGGAAATATGAATGATTAATCAACATGAAACACTCCATTTTATTTAATTTCCAAGATGCATCGGAAATTTGAAGAAAGATTGGATCTTGAATTAAATTGTAACCGTCAGCGATTAAAATTGACATTCATTTAGAGCTGAAATTCCAAGAAATTTCTAATAGTCCACCAGTGAAACAAAACCGACGAAATTTCACCGAATAGTGAACCTTCAACTTATTTATCATACAAAACCCCAATTGATGAATTTTTGTCTCGTTTCGTGAGAGTAAAAATAGTGAAATTTCATTCTTAATTCGAATGAAGAATATCTGTTCTTGAAATTTTGCAATCGGAACTATGAATGATTAATCAACATGAAGCACTCAATTTTATTGTATTTCCAAGATGAATCAGAATTTTCAAGAGAGATCGAATCTTGAATTGAATTGTAACGATCAGCGATTAAAATTGAGATTCATTGAGAGCTGAAATTCCAAGAAATTCCTAATAGTCCCCCGTCAAACAAAACCGCCGAAGAAGCTCCACCGACTAGCGAACCCTCAACTTATTCATCATGCAAAACCCCAATTGATCTTCCCATTAGACATCACCACTCACTATCGCGATGTTCGCAAGACCCTAGAGCCTGGACGGGTTAAAATCGGCTCTCAGCCCATCCGCTAGAGCGGTTAAATAGAAAGCCAATTTAATTAGACCGTTCGTATCAGTATACCACCGCAGCAAGGGTCTCTTTCCTCGGCTTTAGCTCACCCCACCCGCTTCTTTACGAGCATTACCATCGAACCTGACGACTAATTGAATGAGCTGATTAAATAGCTGACCGGTCTCTTAATTCCAGAATTTCCCAAAAATACTCTCAACATCAGGTAAATATAAATCAATTAATTCCTCTGGCTTATCGATCCCTTCATTTAAATAAATTCTACTAAAATCAATGTTTCGACTCTAATTGGGGTCCTCTCCGAGGCAATTAAATGAACCAATTTGTTGGGATGAAGTAAACTATTAAAAAACAAGCAGCAATGCATAATTTCATAAACAAAACCCAGACACAACGATGACTATGAAAATTGTATCTGAAGTTGGAGATAATGAAAGCTTCTATTATCAAAATGTCGAATTTTGTGGAATTTATCTGCATAAACTGCCCCACAAGCCAGAAAAGAAATATCATTACCATAATAACTAATTGAATAAGCTTATTACATCGCTGATCACCTCTTAATTCCAGAATTTTCTAAAAAACATTCAACGTCAGTTAAATATAAATTAAGTAATTCTTTTGGCTCATCGAGTCTATAATTATTCATTAAGATAAATTCTAGAAAAATAAATGTTTCGACCCTAATTGGAGTCCTCTTCCAGGCAGTTAAATGTATAAATCTGTTGGGACTAAGTAAATAATTAAAATGCATAAACTGACTCACAAGCCAGAATAATTCTTCATTCATCCAAGGAAAATACCATTACCATGAAAACTGTGACTAACTAAATGAGCTAATTACACAGCTGACCATCCCCTCATACCATAATTCCCCTAAAATTACCCCCAACATCAATTGAATATAAATCAAGTTATGCTTTGGATTTATCGATCCATTTATTTACACAAACTGTATCAAACCCAACTTTTCGGTCTCATTTCGAGTTCTCCTCATAGAAATCAAATACATAAATCTGTTAGAACAAAGTAAACAATTAAAAACCAAACAGCAGTGTATAATTTAATAAACAAAAACTAGAAACAACGATGAATGGCCTCTGAAAATTGTGTCAGAAGTTGGAGATAATAAAATTACGCAAGAAGTTGGAGACAATAAACCCTCCTGTAACCCCCTTGACCAAATCCAAACAAACCAACCGATAATCAAAAAAAATTCCTCGTCCACCAAAAGGAAATTCCGTCGAGGACCTTTCAAAAATCTCAATTAAATACCGTCCCATAAATAACCGGATTTTCCCCCCGACATCAGCCTGCTCTGGAATTCAAGTCGCATGTGGGTACGAGAAATAGTCAAGAAGAAAAAGTACGAAAAGTAAATTTGACAGGATTGATCGTACCTCGCACTGCTCACAGGCGACGCTTGCCTCCCTCGGTTCACCCTCGCACATCTGACACTGTAGCCTTACATTTCTCGCCTCTTGATATTTCTCCACAATTCTCTGCATAGCCCGGTATTTCGGCAAATTGTGGGCACCGCCCTCATCGAAATAAACATTTTTGTGGCACACCGGGCACGATAAACACAGGGTACCACCTGATGGTGGAAAACAATTGCCATTGCCCGGTGTACCTACGTAACTTCCGGGTCTTGAGCTTGTTGATGTACTGCTGCAGACAACACCGGAGTCAGTCTCCGAGAGGATTGATAATTTATCAGCCTCTTGGTCGGAGCCTGGTGCATTTGAACAGTCGGTTGTTGATTCGGGGGGTGAGTCTGGTGGTGCCTGAAGATTAACAGCGCACGATAGGCAGAGTGCATGCCAGCATGGCAAGAGAACGGGATCTGAGAAGAGCTCTTTGCAGGACGGACAACGCAACTCGTCCTCCATTGTTCACGCCTTTTATGTATTTTTTCTTTACGAGGACGAGGCCTTCCCCCGGGGGTTCGCGAGGGCAGTGAAAAATTGTGAGCCGGGGGGAAAATTAACTCAGGTTTTTTCCTTCGCTTTTGGAATCCGCGGAATTCGTGGGCAGGCCGCGAATGCACGTGGAGGTCGGCCTGAATTCGGATCCTGCGTGCAGTGGCCTTCTTACGGACCGGTTGGGGGGGGACTCCGTGGGAATGCTGTATCACGAGGTCGATTCCGGGATCTATTCACTTTTAATATTCATCGGGGGTTAGTTTTCATGCACTTGTCAACACTCATTGGACACTTTCACGTTATCAACCGGCACATGTCACTTGGCATTTTTGGTGTTTACATTTTTGGGGTTGTTGAGGGGGCGGTGACACTTGGGGACACTTGCACCGGGTTTTTGTTGAGAGCCAACACAACGCGGGACACGATGTCAACTGCGAACGCAGCGCAGCTGTACTGGAGGAGCGCCGGGGCCGTCACTGGGTTGACTGACTCCCGGTAGAGAGTCAAAGAACCGTCGCGCAACACCGCCACGCACCGCACGGCCGCGCAGGGGTGGAATCGCGGGGCGCAGTAATGGGGCACCTTTACGGGTTCTTTATTTTCTGCTTGATTCTCTGTTTCTGCATTTTTTGTTCTGCTGGATTTCTTTCAGGTGTAAATCACTTCGTGAGGGGTCTTTTTTTGGGGGTAATTATGAGGGTTTGGAATTTTTTGGGCGAAATTTAACGGGTTTGAGAGGATTTCTGAGGGTTTTAAGGAGAAATTATGTGAGAGAAGTTGAAAAATTGTTTTTGCATTTTACGCTGGGTTTTGAAAAGGACAAATGTTTTTTGAATAAATAATAACCCTAGTCTAAAGTAGAGGGGGGCAATGGGGCACTGTCACTATTTCTTTATTATTTATCTGATTCTCGATTTTTTATTCTAATAGATTTTTCTCAACTCCAAATCATTTTGTGAGGTGTTCCATTTTTTTTCGGGTTCAATTCTTAGGTTTTAGAATTTTTTGGGGGAGACTTAACGGGTTTAAGAGGATTTCTTCGGGTTTTAAGGAGAAATTATGTGGGAGAAGTTGAAAAATTGTTTTTGGATTCTACATTAATACAAAGGGATTTTTAGATGGGGTTTTGGAAAGGACAAATGTTTTTTGAAAAAATAATTCAAATCTAAAGTTGGGGGGGAAGGGGGCAATGAGGCACCTCCACTATTTCTTTATTATTTACCAGATTCTCGGTTTTTTTATTCTAATGGATTTTTGTCAACTCCAAATCATTTTGTGAGATGTTCTATTTTCAAGGTGAAATTATGTGAGAGAAGTTGAACAATTGTTTTTGCATTCAACAGTTTTTTCGAGTAAATAATAATCCAAGTCGAAATTAATGGAACCGGAACTTTATTCTTCACTTAATTTTGTTGTTTTTGGGGTCTAATAGATTCTGTTTTCAGTTCTAATGAGCTTTGAATTATGAATTATCCAATAAGAGATTTTATTTAATTTTTTTTTGTATTTAATTCTCATATTCGCTCGAGATACAGCGGAAACCACGGAATGGAAAAGAAATTGAAAAATTATTTATGAATTCAAATTCAATAGGAATTAAATTCTTGAATATAATTTAAAAAGAAATAAATGTTTTTTGAGTAAAGAACAATCCCAGTCTACTTTCTCGGTCACTCTAAACACTAAAATTATTTATATTCCTTACAAAAATCTCGAATGCGTGCTCGAATGCAGCGGAATACGACAAGATTTCTTCAGTTCTTGCAGTAAAACCACGTGAAAAGAGCTAAAAAAAATTCTATGAATTCAAGTTCAATAGGAATTGAATTTTCAACTACGATTTAAAAAAGGAGTGATGTTTTTTGAATTACGAATGATCTAAACGTAAATTCTGGGTCATCCCAAACACTAAACCTATTTTAATCTCGTTGCTAGAATTAGGATGACATCAACTGAATCCAAAATTAAATCCACGATGTAACTCCCTGGCATTTCCATTAAACCAACTAGAGTCCCCCGAATTTCGTGACACAGAGTCATTAGAAAAAACACACAAGGAAGTGCATAGTGTCCAGGGGGGCTGATGCAACAGTCCTCGTCCCTGGAAATTCTCATCTCTTTCTTCAAGGTGACGGCGAAGCGGGAAACTAGTTTGTGAAAGAGAAAAAGAGTCGGCAAGAAGGATCAAGCACGTGGGGGCAGGGGGCGATGCGAGCTGAGTGGCGGGGAGAGGGTACAGATGAAAAAGAAGCGATTGTGATGGTCGAAGAGTTGCGCTGGGTCAGGATACAACGAATAGAACAAGGGGAAACTCATGGGTTTGAACACACATGGAGCGTTTGTAAAACGAGTCCAGGTGCATTTTTATAAAAAAAAAAATATCACGGATGCAGCCGTTGTCTCGATTATCCTTATTAAAAGGAACATCTGACTATTCATGGACGATAAATCTGTCGAGCCCAATCAATGAGGATTATAAACCTATCGCAGGTTTTTTATTTTCGATTTCACAAAGAAGAAAAACATTGAGTTAAAAAAGTTTAGAAATGAGGATTTTACACAATAATTTTTTTATTTTGCATCTCACAAAGAAAAAATATTGCTTTGAAAAAAATGTGGAAATTGGGATTTTTAACAATCATTTTTTTATTTTAGCATTTCACAAAGAAAAAATATTCCATTGAAAAAAAATGCGGAAATTGAAGTTTTGCGTGACGGTTTTTAAATTTTGAATTTTGCAAATAAAAAAGAGTTAAAAAAATCGGGAATTGGGATTTTACATAATTATTTTTTATGAATATAAAAAATTAATGAAAGATATGAAAAACGTAAATTTTTTAAAATTAGAGTAAAATTTAATTTTCTTCCTTTAACTTGATTTTTTTATCCAATTGTCTTCAATTGGATAAGTACTTATATTTCATCATTTTGTCCTTCAATAGAAAAATTCATGCACCAATCATAATTTTTTCATTGAATTTCTCCCCGCGCTCGAACGAATTATCAATAATGCATATGTAATGAACAACTAGCGTGTCAGCGCGTGTTTTTGATCCCATGTAGTTGCATTAATGATGATCGTCGTCCCTCGGAATCCCTAATCATTCAGGCTTCCAAAGCCCTCGAATTGCTCTTTGCAGCGAATATTTCAGGGCATTACTCGGCTCATTAGGATCGCGGCTTGATCCAGGCCTCATTTTCCGAATTTCACGTTGGAATTAATCGGAGGAATCCTCGATGAAGCTATCTCTATTTCATTGAGGATTACTCGATGAGGTAACTGAATTAAAAATATAATTTGCGGAGAATTCGTTGATTGATTATTAATTAGCTTTTTGTATGAAAATTTTCAATTGCATAAAATAATGAAACATAAAAAAAATCCATTTCAGCAATTTTTATTTTCCTGGATTTATTTTTATTCATTTTATTTTATTTTTATTCACAAAACCTTTTGATGTTGAATAAAAAAAACTTCGGATAAAAAGAGGAGATGAAAAAAGTTCATCAATCCATTCCTATAAGTAATTAAATAATGTTGATTAATTTTTTTATAATGAAAAAAATTATTTACGAAAAAACTCAATAGATGGCTTTATTTTCAATGTTGAATAGAAAACAGAAGAGACGAAAAAATGTAATCAACCCACTCTTACAATTAATTAATTCATAACTTATAAATTAACTAATTAATGAAGCACTGATGAAATTCCTTTAATTTTCATTTTCAACAATGAGAAAAAAATTATGTTAAACCTTTGTCCTAGAAAATGAATCAGTACTATCATGATCACTATTTCAATAATTATCAATGATCCCTCAACACACTTATCACCAGAGACTCTCTCAAAAGATAAAATAGTTGAGTATAAATTCTCGGAGGCGCCACCTCCTCGGCAATGCCCCAGTAGCATCTCTCGTTGTGACAGGGTCACTTCATTACCCCAGTGATTTAATAAATTTCCTCGTAGAATAGTCCTCCAACCTGTCTAATCTAATCAGTGCATCACCCAGACCCCGTAAGTCTCCGATTACCATTATTATCAGAAAATAGTGCATCCACGGAACAGCATGAGCAAAAAAATATTCTCGTTATCAAGTGGGCGTAATAGGCAGCTGTTCCCTCGCACTACCAACGGCGCAAGCGCGAAGGCAACGTCAAAGCTAGCCCGGGTGTTACAAAGTTTTCCACTTGATGAAATTAATTTGATTGAATGTTGAGACGTAACGGAGTTTGAAATCAACTCGGCTGCGTTTGCAATCGAGGGAAATGGTACTGTCGAGACCTTTGATGCTGCTAATGAGCGATCAAACACGTGCAAATACACATGACACGTTTTATAGGATGAATTTGTGAGTGGGTGGGTGCAATTATCGAAGATTATTTGTTTATCTGAATGGAGTTGATTCAGATGATGAGGAGTTCCATTTTTTGAAGATTTTCCCCCGAGTTTTGGGATTCAAGTGCATTTTATGCCCTTTTATTATTGTTGGGAATGAAAATTGAATGAAAAATAGTGACACGTATTCTTTATTTGAATTCTTTAGATGAATAGTCAAGAAGTTTTTATTTAATGTTCCTAGTTTGCCATTTTATGCAATATTTTGCATGATTTACAATTTTTATGAATTTAATTCTTTCTCTGAATGAAGAATTAAGTATCGACTATTTATCATTCAATTTTCGCATTCCACAATTTCATTCAATAAAAAAATTCTGTGCATAACCCAACGGACTCCGCATGAAGTTTTTCCATTGTTGCTTCCGAACGGAAGCATTGCAATCCTTCGATTTTCACATTCTCTAATTTTTTTTAGTTAAGCATTTTAAGCCAATGGGTTTACTCTGAAATTTTTTCCGTTGATTATTTGAAACCTTTAGTAAAAGAGTTTAAAGGTTTTTTCTCGAGTTTTGAGGTTCAATTGCATTTTAGCCCCTTTTATTATTGTTGGGAATGGAAATTGAATGAAAAATCGTCAACACGTATTCTTTATTTGAATTCTTAGATGAAACGTCGAGAAATTTTTATTTCATGTTCCTAGTTTGTCATTTTATGCAACATTTTCCATGATTTTCAGTTTTATGAATTAACTCTTTTCTCTGAATAAAGAGATGATGAGGAATTGCATTTTTTTATTTTAATTTTTCGTTGAGTTTTGGAATTAACACCGATATGTTTCGTGATCTTGATTTCGATGAATAGTCTATAAATAAGTATCCAATTTTCGCATGATTTGTCGAATTGTTTTATATGTATTTTCTATTCCCATAAATGACGAAAAGTCATGAGCTATAAGCGATTGATGTCATGAAAAACATCACAAAGCCTTTTTCCATTTTCCATCGACGGTAACTACCGATTGTTCCTTATTCTCTCAGAAGAACAAAATAATTTTTTTTATCTGAATAAAAAGATTTGTAAATCGTTGAAATGGAAGCGTTACCATTTATACCATTATCATCTCCTCGTGTATTTCATTCGAAAAACTTCAACCCCATGAAATTGCGCACGAAACGTCACAATTTGTTCGCCCCAAAAAAAAGTAAAAATGTGAGTTATTTTACAAATTTTCAAAGTGATGATTTTATTCCTACCATAATCAAGATTAACCATGGCTGTGAGTGTCGTGAGATGCCTGAACAAAACACGTTTGAACCACATGGGCCTGATGTACAGAAACGCATGCACCTCAAGGTTAATATCTCCCTCAATCAAAATACTTTTCATCACTTGTGTGTAAAGCGAAATTTTACGTACGCTCCGCGTGCGCAAAATCCCGTTTCACACATTGCGATGAAAAATATCGTTCGATACTCATGGGAAAAGTGTTTTTTAGCTTGTGGGATTAGGGCAGGGTGGGGTAAAACGGACACTTTATACTTTTTTAAAATTATTCATAACTCAGAAACAAATTGATCAATTGAGCTCAGTTTAGGCTCATCACAAAAGGAAAGAATTGTTCTTTGCAATGAAAAAAAATTATTCAATTTCATCAACATTTCAACCCGTCATTAAGATTTGAAAGAAGTCAAAAGTGTCCATTTTACCCCAACCTCCCCTATCACTCGCCTTCGGCTCGTGCTATGAACCTCCCACGAGCCAAAAAACATTTTTCCGCACTTGTATCGAAATGTACAATAAAAGATTACAAAATCCTCGAGTAAATTGTCCTCAACGACTTTCAGTGCAGATTCCAGCGAAACTTACGATCTAGTTGTAGTTGGGGGTGGAATTGTCGGTTGTGCAACGGCACGTGAGATGTTGGAGAGGCACCCCCAGCTCAAGATCGCGATTGTGGAGAAGGAGAGTAAACTGGCAATGCATCAGACCGGCCACAACAGTGGGGTTGTACACGCGGGGATTTATTACACACCTGGCAGCATGAAGGTACAATGCAAAATGATACTTTATCATGTTGCAATGACCGATAATAAGTTGCGATGATTTATGCAGGCGAAAATGTGCGTTGAAGGTCTCAAAATGTCGTACGATTACTTTGGGAAGCATGATATACCGTATAAGAAGGTCGGGAAGCTAATTGTTGCGCAGACACCTGAACAGGTGAATAGGATCGATGAGTTGTATGAGCGAGGGCTCAAGAATGGAGTGCCAGGGCTGGAGATTATCGAGAAAGATGGGATTTGTAAATTTGCTGAAAAATGCAAGGTATTTTTTAAAATTTATTCTTGAAGTACTATTGTGAATAGTTAATTACGTTTTTTTCGACATTGTTTTTTTATAAAAGAAACGGGAATTATTTCCACTCTTGAAGTTGTTATTTTCTGCATCAAAGCGATGAAATTCTGATGAAATTCTGAACACGAGAAACATTATGATTTCGGGAAAATTGATTGTTGTAAATTATCACAATTTTTTAATCATTTCATTAATCTTCTCTGAAAAAATGATTTTTTTTAGATTTGTAAAATATTTTTTAACGATTCAAAATAGAGAATCAAAATTAAACTTTTAGAGTTTCAATCATAAAAATAAAAATCCGTTTGCAAATGTTGAGGAGGAATTTAAAAATCCAAGGGAGATATCAAATTGTTCATCAAAATTTTCTATTTGGTAAAGCGAAAGCTATGAAAAGAGGTCGTCATGAAAATGACGAGGAACTTTATTTAGAAACTATTGCAATTTTCAAATTATTTACTTAATCCCCAGCCAAAAATAGTCATTTTTTTCTCAAAACATTTGAAAAAATTCAGAGTTCTTTCATCAAGATTTTCTTTTTTATAAAACGAAAGCAACAAAGAAGCAATTAAAATTCTCCCAAGTTAAACAATATTCAAGCTGAATTATCTTGTGTCCTCCCTTCCCCATCGCCTAATAAAAAATCCAATTATCTTCCTGCAATAATCAAAGGGCGAAAAAGCAATTTGGTCGCCATCCACTGGAATCGTCGACTGGGGAGAAGTCTGTCGTTTCTTCGCCTCGGAATTTGAAAAAATGGGTGGAAAAGTTATTCTAAACCACGAAGTAACTGGTTTCAAGGAAACCAGTGAGTCCAAAGGGGCCAACAATCTATCCCCAATATCAGTTCTGTCAAAAAAAGCGGTAAATAGTGCTCCCCCACTGTTATTTTGACCTGTGAAATCTCTAGTTGCATTCACCAATGTTTACCCCAATTTTTCCAAGACTCTCCAAACAAAGTATGTCCTCACCTGTGCTGGTTTACACTCAGACCGTCTGGCAGTGATGACAGGCTGCGACTTGAGCCCAAGAATAGTCCCCTTTCGTGGTGAATATCTCCTCCTCAACGATAACAAAAAACACCTGTGTTCAACAAATATATATCCAGTTCCTGATCCAAGATTTCCATTTCTGGGGGTGCACTTCACTCCGAGAATGAATGGAGACATTTGGCTGGGACCCAATGCTGTTCTGGCATTAGCCAGAGAGGGATACAGGTTACTTATTCACTGTTACTTATTTGTAAGGAACCAAGGGAGACGAATTGGGTAATTTGTGCCAATGAAAAGGCTCGTGTTTTCAGGTGGACAGATGTTAATGTGAAAGACTGCATTGAAATGGCCAAGTTTCCAGGACTGTGGAAGCTCTGCTTTCGATTTATTGTTCCCGGTATGAAAGAGGCTGTTAAATCTATTTTTTATCCACTCGCTGTCAAGGATCTTCAGAAATTTATGCCTGAGATGAGTTACAAAGATGTCAGAAGGTTCGTATCTCTCAGAATACTCAATTAATCACGAGATTTGCAGGTGATTTCGCAAATTTAGTATTTACCTTCCCTTGAGATAGTTTTCTTCTGATGAAGTAAAATTGCAATTGAATTCTGGGACTTACAGAGGACCTGCTGGTGTCAGAGCACAAGCTATGGACAACGATGGTAAACTGGTTGACGATTTTGTCTTCGATGGGGGAGTAGGTAGCATAGGGAGCAGAGTCCTTCATTGCCGAAATGCTCCATCACCCGCAGCCACCAGCAGCATGGCCATTGCCAAATATATCTCCAATAAACTCGAAAAAGATTTTTCATTCTGAGGTGAAGGCTTTGAATACTCATTTAGACGTGAATTGTTGAATTGTGGTTGCAGAGTTGATCTATTAAAGCTGATGTTTTTTTATTGAATCCCAGGAATTCATCATTTTTCCTCGTGATTTCACTCAATTAATTTAAATAACGAAATATCAAATAAGGTACTAAAAAATTAAAGATTATTTAACGTTTTTCCACGAGACCAATTGTCAACGTGAGGAATTTATTTTGTTTGATGCTGATAATTTTCAATGAATTTCATTAATTTTTCGTGGATTCCATGATTTCAATCAATGAATATAGATAATGAGATGGTAAATAATCCTATATGTGTACAAAATTCATTATAATATTTTTTATTGTGTTTGAAGCTAATGTTTTTCAATGAATTCAAATAACAAGTTTCTTAAAAAATTGCGGGCCATGTTCCGATCAGCTGCAGTCATCAGTGAAGGATATTTAAAAATCAATAAAACATACCAATTTCGAAAGAATTGCACGACGATTCGAGCAATTAATATCTAATTAACAAATCAAAAATAGAAAAAACTCATAAGTCATTCATAAAAAACGATATTTTCTCACTATTGTTTCAATATTTTGAAGAACAGCGGCCTTACCAACTGAAAATTATTACAAGACGAATAACAAGATAACAAGTTGTTAGCTAATCTCATATATTTAAAAAGTCATCACAAAATCTGGCACGAGTCCATTTCTGGGCGTAAAAAATACATCGATCCCTCATTCATTTCGTAGTCATATATACAAATATTAACAAATTAAACTATTCTCACTCCCCTCGTTGATAACAATAGGCTTCTGCCAGCAAAGTCCCAGGCTGCTGTCACGTGGAAAGCCATGTTGGTCAGCACAACCATGTACTCGAACAGAGCAAACATTGAATACACTGAAAATAAATAAACAGAATTCACAGAATCACAATTACGGTTTCTTCATGACAATGTCAAGTGCAAAATACCGAAAGATTCGCAATATGCATTGTGTCTCCAGAAGAAATAACAAGCCATGAATATCGAAAAGATGTTGAGAGTCATTGCTCTCGTCTTGAGGACATACGACCTCAGTTCATTAGCATCCCTCGACGCGTGTCTACAATTTTTCTCAATGTAAATCGACAGTCCCATGTGGATCAGGGACATAATGAGAAAAGTGATGAAGGAGAGTTTATGAAAGGCTGAAAAAAAAAACAAAATCATGGGATTAAATGCGAAAATTTAATTAGCAATTACTTATCAGAATAATAAACTCCACCCTTGATTTAAAGCTGAATAAAAATAGAATCTTTTCAGCATCAAGCAAATAATCTAGGACTTTATCTGTAATGAAAAACCCACTGTATATTTTTGGAGAGAAAAAAATGACTCAAGGGCTTTTTTGGGGAAGAGTTGTCATCAAATCACACATCTCTCACCCCAAATTTACGCAAATATCAAATAAACATAATTAAATAAACATTAAACTAAAATCTGAAATAATTTCCTTCGCCTCTGTTTCAATCAGTCGACCAGTTATCACACCCTCTGATTAATATTTACTAAAACAGCGAAGAAAATTATTTCAACAACATTGAACAGCTTTCTTCAATTACCATAATTTTCACTGGAAGTCCAAAAGCTTAAAGTCACCAATGATATATTCTCCAGGGCGTAAGCGAACAATGCAGACCTGCTGACCCCCTCAGCCCACTTATGAACAACCTCTTTGTAATAATAATAATACATAGCGAATACTAGAAACCTGTTGACAGCCTGCAGAGCAATAGCTATCTTCCAGACATCCTTCTGAGGTTTATAATTCCCAATAGCTGCTGATATTGATGGTAAGAAGTTGTAAACCTGTCTCGTCCCAACAAAACCATAAAAACAATTTAAAAAATTCATTTTCGAGAATTCCAACACCTTAATCAACGCCACAATCGCATAATTCCATTACCTGGCAATGGGTGGACGTAGCATGCTCGAAATTATAAGTAACAGACCACAATATGCAAAATACAAAGGCAAAGAATGGTAGGGAAACTGTGAACCACGCCAATTTCGAGAAAGAAATAACAATACGGTAATTTGTGCTGTGATCTTCCCCAATTAGTAGAGTGTAATCAGATTCCCCTCGTATTTTATTCATTTTTCACTGTATAAAGCTGAAAACGGGTAAAATCCGAGACCTGCAGCTCCAGGGCCTCAGAAATTCACTCCAAGTTCACTTTAAATTCACTCTTCCCAATAAATTACTCAATTAAGTAATTAAAATCCGTTGATAAACTTCCCATCACACGGGAACGTTTCACTCCGAAATAATCAATTGCACAACTAAAAATCCCCTCACTCCATTCACTCATGTTTTCCCTGATCTCTCGGTCACTAGAATTTCATTCGTCTCTCATACTTCCGCAATTGGAATTTTTTCAAGAATATTAATGATAATGATTGCACAAGAGTCAATAGTCGAGTGTCGAAAAATTAACCTCCAACAACTGCCAACAACACGTCCCTTGTTGTTATTTTATCGCACGTTATGAGCTCGCCTTTTTGTCGTGAGATGGCAGCACCGAGCGGTGAAGAGAGTTTGGCTCCGATAATCAGCTGTTCCGTTTGTTTGCTTACAGACCGGAGTAAAATCGTTCGACTCTGTTGACATATTACTACAATTACAGATTTAATCACTGAGTGATCGTGCGTATATTGATCCGAGGGTTCTGTAAATAATTAAACTTCGAGTGTTTGTTTGGTGGGACGATTTATTTGTCGGTGAGTGCTTCCAGTGGGTTTACGCGGAGTAAACCAGTGATAGTGAGGTTATTCAGTGACTCTGGGGGATTTAAACTGAGCAATCAACCTGGATAAAGTGATTTACGGGAGTGCTGAAGGGCTTGGATCGTCTCTGCGCTAAAATGTAAGTAATGGCAGTTTAAATTAATGGGGTACGGGTTGATTTGAAGGAGGAAAAGGGGAGCGAAGGGGGATTTTTGAGTTTATTGGTGTTTTCATTGAGTGAATGATGAGAAATGACCATCTGGAGTGTGATAGGAAATCACGAGGCTATTTTTCAATTGTAAAAATCACGAATTGATATTATTCTCAAGTCGCACAATATTTTTTTTTATTTCCAATGAATGATAAAAAGAAATGGAAATAAAATATTAAGCAGTGACAACCAACGAAAAATAGTGTCTGGGGGTTAATTATTTATTAAATAAATATAGTGCTGAAAAATAATGATCAGGAATTGTCTATCGACGACTTAAACTATCAGTTCGTCACATATTCTATTCTCTACTTTTGAATTAATCATAAAAATTCCATTTCCATGCTTTAATTGCTAATTTATGGATTGAACTCGTAAACAAAAACTTACGATCAATTCACTCGAGCATAAATTCCGAAATGATATGCACGTGGCACGTGCAGCCAATTTCTCACCAATTTAACGCTGCACTACATCACTCAGCAAACGATAAACTTTTGGCTATACATTTCGCTCATTGCGGTCGTAGGTACCACTGCCATCGGTTTCTTCGGCTCTTTTTCTATTCATCTTACCGGATCCTCTGTTCTCCATGCCAAATCCAATACTTTACGTTCCGAGTGCAACCAGTACTGCGTATCAGGTGCAATCGATATATTGGGGAAAGTCAGAAATGCCTTGTGTTGCCAACTGTTTGGGTATCTTGCACTAGTAATCTGCGATTGAAATCACGGGGGTATTTATTCTGCATACATTACGCTCGGGCTTGTGAGGGGACTGCTCTAACATCGTGATTCGGGGGATTTATGTCATTGCGGGGGAACGATCGGTTGTCTCTGATTCTTGCGTTTTATCGGGCGTTTTGATGTGATATAGTCTCGGTTAAATTACAATTGGACAATTTCTGCATGATCGTCATGTAGAAATTACTATTTAGACATTTTCTTTGGGGATTTTTTCAGCAGAAACATTCATAATAATTGTCATCTGTTACAAGAATTATTCGTCAAGAGGAAAATTTTTTATATCAATTTAAAATTTTGTTTGGATTGGACAATTTCTATTTTATTATCATGTATGCATTGCTATTTCGACATTTTCTTTAGGGATTTATTCCGCAGGAATATTCATGTAAACTGAGATTTCCTGTGAGGAAAGGAATAAATTTTCGTTCTCGATAAGAGAATTTTGCAGAATTTCCAATTTCAATAAATTCAAATTCCTATAAATTTATCTGTCGCTTGATAGTGGAAAGAAAAATGTAAAAATGTGAGGAAAACAAAGTGTTATGAAGCCCGCAGCAGTCCTCTAGATATACCTCGCAATTAACCCAATTAATTCTCCGGTCATAAAATCTTTGAGATCTAAAGAGTCGAGCTCGAATAATCCAATAAGAAAATTGGTAATTGCATAAAACTTGGCAAAGTATGCAGCACTTGCATTATTTTCCGCTCGTATCAATACCTCAACATGCATTTAATAACTATCTGGGATGCTTGGCGCCTCTTCGAGCATCATTGGCCCAAGTTTAAGGCAGATATAGCATTCACGGGAGTTCTGCTTACACACAATGATCGTATGTATATTACCGGGACCATTTGCTAAGTGCTGAAACGGTTTTTGCTCGAGCGTGATGTGTCTCGGGGTCGTATGGTTCCTACAGATGGGATATATTAACCGAGAAGTGTGTTGGCTTCGGTTTTACTCGACGTGTTTAAAGTCGCCAGACGCATTGCGTCGAATACTATGCCAGAAAACTCGGCAATATTTTACGGAGAATTTATAAATACGTTATTTTCTGTCTCATTGTTCATGAGTGCGTTGGGAGAGAGTGAAATTGTTTTAAATGGAATTGAAAAATTTATTTTCCTTTGAAACTCATATTTATTACAATTGTTTCAGAACTTTATCAATTTATCAATTCATCCATTTATTAATTTATTCATTTATTCATTTATCAACTTTAGCCCTTTTAACTCCTAGAATTCTTGTTTTTCAATTCACGAAATAAGAAACAATTGTGGCATTTATCATCAATTTTTTCATTTTTCATTCGTGAAATAATTTCAATTTGTGTGAAAATTGATGAATTGTCAATCCACTTAGCTCCCCTGATGCTCTCGATGGATTTGTCAAGATTCTTTCATCATTTGTAGCACAAAAAAATTCAAATACTGTCGGCCAATTTTTCCTTTGACAATCAGATCCCATTTCACTCTGGAGAGGTATTCCAATTTACGTAAAAGTCCATTCTCCAATCCATCTATCAATTTGCATGTCTCCACCGTTGAGTTCCTACTCCAGCAACGGAATGAGCACCATGTGGCGGATCGTATTATTGACACGACCCACCGGTGTACAACTCTGCTCTATGGCAAGCGTCTGGATTCATATAGAACTGTCAATTATAACCGTAACCAGTGTCCTTGAGAATCATTTGCAGGAGTTATTTATATCTCGTTTGGAAAAATGTCCTTATTGTGGTGGGAACAGGTGCAAGATCGAGTTTCTATAGTGGAAGAGATCACTTTGATGAAGGAAATGAGATTTTTTACAAGTTGGCAATTTCTTTATGAACTTTAGAATTTTCTTCATCTTATTCGCATCAAATACAAAGTTTTTTAACCTAAACAGTTAATTAAAGACTTCATTTACATGGAATTATTCTTTGTTTGCGTCCAATTAATTATTTTTTATTCTAATATATAATTTATTTAGAAGGAGGGAATTATTTATTTCACAAAATTGAAAAAATATTGTTGAAATTAATAGAAGAATCTGAAATAAGGAGTTTTATTCGATTGAAATGCGTCATTTTTGTGGGTTTACAATTGTTCCAATTGATTTTATTTATCAAGATCGTGTTTCCGTAGTGGGAGAGACCAATTCGATGAAAAAAATTTGGCGTCCTTCACAACTTCTGAATTTTTCAATAGATTTTTTGCCGTTCTATTCACATCTAATGAATAGTTTTTGGAATATAAACCATTGTTTTCTCGCTATAAATAAAAATTGAATACTTCATTAACATCTAATCATTATTTAGTTGCGTCAAATGAACTGTTTTTTAATTCTAATGTAAAATTTATAAGAAATATTTGTTCTATAAAATGAAAAAATATCATTAAAATAAATATAAAAATCTAAAAAAAGATGTATCAATTTTAGACAAAAAAATATTTCTTCAAAAATCACTAAGTTTCGAGGGAAACTTTCTTGATTGTCAACAACTAAATTGATTTAACGCATTAGAGATCTCTCGCGAGGAACTTATACTTCGAAATATTCCATTCTCCTCTAAAAATAAACCTATGCCTACGCTTTGATTGTTTCGAGCTTTAATTATTGTCACTCCGCCTCATCCCTCAATCGAATGTTTTCCAACCTTTTTTTATTCTCGTAATAAGGACGAAGGTCGTGGCATCAAACGAGGGGGCTAGCCTATATGCTTGACAATAGACGACAAGGCGCGTTGTGGCATTGAGTTGCGACACAGCGAGTGCTGCTGAAAATAAAAATTCACACATGCACTGATGGCTATCATCTCTTCAGTTACACCTGACAATTTTTCCTTTTTTCAGAGAGGGAGCATCATTACCGAATTGCAAATATTCCCCTTAATTTCAGGGAAATTAACTTCAGATCATCAAATTTGTCAATTAAAATCGCGTGAATTTTTTTTTTAAATCATAAATATTCAACGTCAACGTAGAAAACATCAAATATAATATATTATTCATAATTTTACTCTTTGATCGACTGTGGAAATTATAACTAATATACCAGGAGGACAATTCCGAAACGAAATTAAAAATTCAATCAAAAGTGAATTTATAAAAAATCGAGGATTTTTCCCCTTAATTTAAAAAAAGAGTGGCGTTGCCCCAGTTTTCATCGTGATGTTCACCAAAAAATGGTAACATTCTTCCATTCCAACATCTGCAACAAAGAACATAAAATATATCACGTTCATGCTTCTTCCTCCGCTCCTTTCTCCTGAACATAAAGAATGCAGGAATGAAGAAATTCATGGCTCCATCCTTCCGGAAGTATTTCGAGTGGGAAGTCACTTTATATGCATAAATCTGACGTCTCGATACATCCGCGCTATTTTACTCATAAATCACGCCTCCTGACACGGAAAAATCATTAGAAATATCCATTAAGGATATCCATGTATCTTTTACAGTTTGTTACAGACCGCAGTATAAATTCAACCATTTTTAATCATCAAATTTGTCAATTAAATCGCGTGAAAAAATTAAAGACTAATTACATTTTCCACAAAATTATTTTTTTGAGGATTCGTTGTTTATAAATGAATAATTGAAATTGTTTAAACATGATTTTTATAGTTCCTCCTAAGGAATCGTTAGTTCGTCGTTTGTTCGTCCTGAAAACACTGCTATCATCTTGGATAATTGCAATCTTTAACTATTTTCTTTTAATTGATTATCACTCAATTTAAAAAAGCGCCACACGCGCCACACGCATTTGGTAGTGCTGCGGTTGTACTGGCAGACCCATATATAAATTTTGGCGTGTGACTCGCTGCGCATGACAAGCTGCCTGTGACACGCTGTGCATGGCACACTGCGCATGTCACGCTGCGTGTGAAACGCTGCGCATGCCATACTGCGTGTGACACGCTACGCATGGCACGCTGCGCACGGTAATGCGAACAGTCACGCCGAAAAAAAAATGAATTCCCACCGCTCGAGAAATCTCCCGAGAAAGGTCATCTGTAGGCCTCAGTATCTCGATAAATCGTTAATGGATCTGATGGAAACATGACACCCCATCGAACGGGAGGGGCGGGAATAGGGGGGGGGGGG
>NW_021680345.1:4475868-4486052 GCF_001412515.2 Diachasma alloeum
GGGGGGGGGGGGGGCGCTGGAGATAAAGTGGCGTGATCGAATGGGTGTATAATACCCATCCACGTAAAAAGGTGGAAGTGTATTGACGACAGAAGTGTTTAGAAGCTCGCTGCGTTTCCCCTTTCATCCACTCTCCACACCTCGTCAATTTTCATGTTTTTTATTTCCTCTGTCGAAGCACGAGGGAGATAAAAACACGGGAAAGTGAGCGCTCCATCACTCTCGTGCTCATCCACCACTTGATCACATTTGTAGGATTCGCTTACTTCCTCTTACCCTCGTTCTTTCAGTGGCCAAATCGAATGTGACGTTGAATCATCATCAATCGTCCTTCATTCCTGGTTCCGTCAATATTCGGATGTTAAAGTCATTAGGAGGATTTTGGGGAAATTGGGGGAATAAATTACGGGGAATTTTTTATGCGGATACTGATTATTCTTCTCGGGCAGTGGAATTTGGATTTTTTGGATGAATTGTAGTCTCGAAATTCTTTCGATGTTTATTCTCATATACAACAAATGTAGAGATTTCAATAAAAATTGAATTCTCAAATTTAATCTGAAAATTGCGCATGTCACATTGGATTGAATTCCAAATCAATTAAATATAATTTCCGGCAATTTCTTTTCTCTATCGAATGAAAATGTCGACTGTAATTAACTTTAACATCAAAAGGTCGCCTCCCGAGCGACAAAATACACAAAAAATTTCTGTCAACCAATTGTCGTTGAACATTTTAAAAAATTGAGCCCGAAATTTCATTAAAAATTTTCCATCACTCGATGAATTACCGAAGAGACCTTTTGCGTCTATTTATCAGCCGTTACTCCCATTACCCCTAAAAAAATTCTAAACTAAAAGAAGACGGCTTGACGCCAGTTGCAGACAATACATATCCCCTTCAACCGCAATAGGTGGGAAGCTGTTGCAGATACGTGTAGGCCACTTGCGTTACATTGGGCGCAAGCGCGACTATTGCGTGACGATCCGCGTGGCGCGTGAGTTAGAACTTGTGAACAGCTTTTAGTCTGTCCCCGTCCCTTCATCCGTTATCGTCCACTTCCCCACCGTCAACGTGAAGTCAAAGAAGTAAAATAAAGAAGCGGACATCTGGATTGAGAGGGACCAGTGAACAACCAAAAAGGCGAGAAAACATGAGGATTGTGGAGGCTAAACAGAGGAAAGAAAAACATACGAAGAGCCGGATGTGAGGCAACTTCAGTGGAGTTGTGATAATTTTTTTAAAAATCCACACGTGGATATTCGTGATGGACGGGATAAATCAGATTAATCAGCATGAAAGTTTGTCTTAGGGGGTGTTTAGCGAGTTTGGGTTCAACTTTTTGGGAAAATGAATGACAAAAGTTGCGGCGTCTTGCGGAAGACGGAGGACAAGGAGAGGACGTCAATGGCTCAGAGGCGCTGGAGAATGCTGGCGCGAGCGTTGACACGCTCCCCTGAGCCACTCATAGAGCCTGAGGACGTCATATCTGTTCGTCGTTTCACAAATTTCAATTTGGTAAAGCCAAAACTCCTCGAGAATGCACCGGTCGACCCTAAATCATCTTGGTACGAGTACTCGTGCGTCGTGGATAACGATCTTTTTGCCGTTCTTGTTCGGAGAATTAACAAAACATTCACAGCTAATGAACTCATTGGCTTCAACAACACGGGAAATGTCTGTGTCTGGCCCTCCGAAGAGTGTCTCGGCTATTACTTGCTGAAGAATCAGAGGATATGCCGGAATAAAACTGTTTTGGAGCTTGGGGGTGGTATGAGCTGTCTTGCTGGGGTACTCGTTGCCAAATATTGTGGCCCATCCGGTGTTACATTAACCGACGGAAATGTCACAAGTGTCGACAACGTTAGGTGTATCATTGCCAGAAACAACATGGCGGATTTTGTTAAATGCGGAGTGGTGCAGTGGGCCAGGGCGGCTAATGTCCTCAGACAGGCTGCCAGTGGGCATCGGGTGCAGGTATGTCGTTGGCAGGGGTTTGGCATTTTTTTTTTCGCTTCGTTTGTTACGAGGGACAATGGGATTTTGAAATTTTCGGGTTTTGGCAGCTCGGGCTATCGGGCAAATTTAATTTCCGGGGGGCGTTACGAAAATCATTAGGGGTTTGGCAGTTGTCTTTAGTGGATTTTCAAATTGAAGGTATTGTCTCTGGGGTTTAGAACATTGTTCTTGATTTAATGGATATTTGGTAATTAATTAATTTTGTATGGAATTTAGCGCATGTCCATGACACTTTTGGAAAAAATTGAAATTTCATCGGCAATTGACTAGTCATTTTTAAGAGAGTGATTTTATGGGAATTGGGGGGGGGGGNGGGGGGGGGGGGGTATGTCGTTGGCAGGGGTTTGGGATTTCTTTCGCTTCGTTCGTTATGAAGAACAATGAGATTTCGAAATTTTCGGGTTTTGGCAGCTGGGGATATCGGGTAAATTTAATTTCCGGTGGGGATTACGACAATCATTAGGGTTTTGGCAGTTGTCTTTAGTTTATTTTGAAATTGAAGGTATCGCCTCTGGGATTGGGACATTGTTCGTGATTTAATACCAAAGGGGTTCGGAAACTAGTAAAAAATTGATGTGTTAATAATTAATTAATTTTATGTGGAATTTTTGCATTTGCTACACTGTTGGAAAAACATTGAAATTTCATGGGCAATTAATTTGACATTTTTCGGAGAGTGATATTGAATTACATTTAGGGGGAAAAATATGAAATTTCAGACTTTAGTGGAACTGCAACGAAATTTCAAATCTTTGAGCAGAAGTCAGATAAAAATTCCTCAACTCGTTTGAATTTTCAATCAAAATGTAAATATTCAGTACCAAAGACCTGTTCCTGCCAAATAGTTGTCATAAAAATTTACTATTTGAATCTCCCTCATTGAATTGTAATTACTGACTTACATTAAAGAAGGGAATTTATATAGCGATTCACATCTTTGTGACGTCATAGTAAATGATTGGATGGGATTTGGATGAAGCAGGAGGGGAACCGGAATTATTGTCAATATGAATAACCAGAAAATTTTTACTGAAAAAAATGGATAGTCTAAACCGGATAGTTTGCCCTGTCAGAAATACTCTCCTCGAATTAAGAACAATGTCCTGACACTAAGAGAAATATTCACAAATCATGAGTGTCATCGTTAATATTTCTAAATTGAATTACAAATCGAATTACACATGTAAATCCCACGTCCGAAGAAAATATACTCAGACTTACACTAAAATCCAATTAATGTAGACATGGAGTCCAGAGACAGTGGACGAATCACGAAGAACAGAGGGCTTGTACGACGTTATTCTCAGCGCTGATTGTTTATTTTTCGACGATGTGCGTTTGGATCTTGTGGAGACAATCTATGGTTGGCTTGCGGACGATGGAATTGCTCTGATAATGGCGCCAAGACGCGGTATGACATTCCAGAAATTTGCGGATGCTGCTGTTAAGCGGGGCTTTTTGGCGAGACAAATTGAACGGTATGATGCTGATGTATGGGCTAGACACCTGGAGCTCGGGGATAATTGTCAGGAGTACTGTGCGGATATACATTATCCAGTTTTACTGGAGTTAACGAAACAGAAGAAGACACCGCCTGGCTGAGACAGGAGGACATGATGCTCTTATCATTTTATCAGGAGGAAAATTAAATGAGTGGAGGAGTGAATATTTTCATTGAATTGTCTAGTGTTTATTCAACTTTTGAATTAGATATTTTGGGGACAAAGTGCCTGGAGTCACTGAGAATTAATCTGAGACGTTTGATCGGGTAATTAGTTGGAGTAATGATACTAATTCGGAGGAATGAGCACACCCAGGGGCCTATCAGTCATTATGAACAGGTTTATCTCACACTGAAAGAAAAAATTGGCTCTCCCGAAAAACTACATGTTACACGTGGGAATATTTGATGGAGTGGAACAGATTTACCTGATAGAAGGAAATTTAATATCTTTCACAAAAATGAAAGTTTTGCCGTGATCATCAGAAGTATTCCTAGAAGAATTCGAACTTTTGGCAGAAAAAATGTTATCCATTGTACGATAATCATTTGATCTGAGAGAACTGCATAGGTTTATATCACAGAAAGAATTACGAATGAAGAATATTTTTTTCCCAAAAAAAAATTGTCCCCTCAAAATTATTTAGGTTTGCCAATAACACAGTTTTCGACAAAAAAATTATAGTTTCCTCTTGAAATTATCATTTGTTCCGCAGAAATTATGAAATGTTTATTGGACAAAGATATACACTAGTCAAGAAGATTCACTTGATAAAACCGGAGCCTCATATAATTCTCTGTAGAACGAATGTATTTGCCCGAAAGACATTTAAATGTCTTACGAGAACAATTACTGCTACAAAAATTATGTTTTGGTGGACACTTTCGTCTTTGTCCACAAGTTGATTGATTCAACACGACAGAAGATCTCTTCGGGGAAACATATAATTTTTCGGCAGAACTAATTTTTTCTCTCAATGCGAGGTACTACGGCCTTTAACTAGATTTATCACGTGGCCTCACTTGAGATATTCGTATTCTAAATATCTAGAAAATTACACCCAGAGAAATGACGGAATAAAACTCTCCAGTAGAAATTCCTCTATCCACTTGATCGATTTATTCCACTCAAAATGTTCTAATTGTATGACACAAATAACCCGTTAATTCCAAGTAAAGTTTAGTTAATTTAAATAAACCATTTCTCTGTGTGTAGTCAACGACAAAGGGAGCGAGAGAAGCATCGTTATCTTCCTTATTTTACTTCTATTATTCCTTTTTAATTAATTTGAGAATTTAGGTGCGATATTCGTGAGAGAACTTGTGACACTGGAGTTAGTGTACACTCGACTTATCCCACTTCCGGTTGACCCTGGTGGCTGGCAATGAGAAAAATTTGATGAGATTGAGATGAATTCGTAGTGGGGGAATAGGATAATCGAGAGTATATTTTTTGAATAGAAAATTGTCGAATAACAAGGAGAATATATTGAGGAAAGTTTTGGGGAATTCCATCGATGAGTCGAATGAAATATTTTGATTCTGTTGGAGGAGAGGGTGGGGTGGAATGGACCGGTTTTGGAATCATTTCATCTCACTTTTCTCCAGTTCAATTTCCATTTAGAATGGATTTGGTTTTTGAAAGTGTTGAGTCACTGTTTGCCACTTCAATACTGAATTCTGCACGGAGGAAAAAGTTGAAGGAAAATGATTTTTTATTAGAAGAAAAAATCTCGGAACATTGAATTATACAAAAAGAGCGAATCGTGGAGTAAAAATGTTTTTTATAAAAAATACTTCTATCAGACATTTTCTATAAAAAATGCGCAGGCTAGCTGCGGAATTTAGCAATGAAATTCAACAAAAACTAACAGAATTTATGATAAAAGTTCAATAGAAATCAATCCATCAGTTTATTAACGGTCGGTTTTCTACGTTTCGTTAATTATTATAATCAACAATTTTTTTTGTAGTATTTTATGGAATTTTTTCTTTTTTTGTTATGAAATCATTCCGATAACGTGAAATTTTGATGTTTTTTTCAATTCATTTTTTTGTTTTTTTCAATGGGAGCCCCCTCCCCTCGCCAGGGATTGTAACTAGCTTATAATACAAATTATATTTATTTAATTAATTAATATTTCATGATTCGTTCGTTAAAAAGTGGTAGCTGTGGATGCAAAAATTACGGATCCTGTTCAGTATTTTTTTCGGCAACCATACGAACGACATGGGAACGCGCAAAGCTGGAAATTTACTGTACAGTATTGGGTAAAAATTATCGTTCTCCATTGGTGAAAAATTCCTAGACATTGAGTAATCATTCACGCTCGCTGGCGTAATTTTTTATGGAATCGCGTATAAATTTTACAATTTCAGAACAAATTACCCCGCCGTTAATTTTAGTTAACGAGAAAAATTCGTCATTCGATTCGCACATTTTTCCTCGATACTGAGTCAAAAAGACCGAGAACTGAATGTCGCTCCACGATTACTTGGTTCGGTAATTGTTCCCCAACTTTTTTTCTCCGTGTGTTAATAATTATCCGAGTGCAAAAAATCGATCCCTTCGAAAGGACCAATTCTAGTTAAGTCTAGTCATGTAATTATAAAGAGTATTCAACCAATTATATCCCAATGTCTATTATCAAAGAGACATCATGTAAGAGTTATAGAGAATGTTTATGAATAAATAAATGAAATTATTTTGCATTTCTAATTCTTTGATTTCTTCCAGCTCGAGTTGTTGAACACACACAAAAAAAATTATATTTTGAAAAATATATAAAAAAATATCTTAAATTGGCCCAATTTACATTTAAAAAATATCTACAATATATGGTTCATATATATTTTTTAAATATTCTTCATAAATTTGAAAAATATATGGAATTGGCCCATATTATATATTTTTTTATATATTTTTTGAGGGGCGAATTATTGAGAAATGTTGTGGAATATCTGTGATTTTGTGTCAGAGTTGAGAGAAAACTAATTAGTCCCCATAAACTCAAACGCCAATTTTCATAAATAGAGAATGTTTATGAACGAATGAATGAAATTATTTTGCATTTCTACTTCTTTGATTTCTTGCAGCTCGAGTTGTTGAATTATTGAAGAATGTTGTGGAATATTTTCGGGGTTTTTCTGTCGGAGTTGAAAGGAAATTAATTAGGCCCCATGAACTCAAAAGCAAATTTTTAAAGTAGAGAATGTTTATGAATGAATGAATGAAATTATTTTGCATTTCTACTTCTTTGATTTCTTTCAGCACGAGTTGCTGAATTACTGAGGAATGTTGTGGAATATTTTCGGGGTTTTTCTGTCGGAGTTGAGAGGAAACTAATTAGTCCCCATAAACTCAAACGCAAATTTTCATGAGTAGAGAATGTTTATGAACGAATGAATGAAATTATTTTGCATTTCTACTTCTTTGATTTCTTGCAGCTCGAGTTGTTGAATTATTGAAGAATGTTGTGGAATATTTTCGGGGTTTTTCTGTCGGAGTTGAAAGGAAATTAATTAGGCCCCATAAACTCAAAAGCAAATGTTCATAAGTAGTTGTACAAAAGTTGAGTCGATTTTGCCCCATTGGCTTGGCCTTGGCCTTCAACTTCACGCCATGTCACGGGCTTCTCTGTACAGCTTTTGCATACCTGAACACTGCGGTTTTCCGGAAAGTGTTTTGAAAGCGAAGCCGGAGCAAAGAAGCCTGTTGAGCGAGGGTGGAGCTAATGAATATAACGCTCTAGACACCTGTGAACATGAGTACCCAATGCCATCAATACCCAGGCTTTCAACGAATTAGAGGTACCACAGGCTGTGAAAGCTTTGGAAATTTTATTATTCGAATGACGTGAACATTTATGCTCAACTTTGATGGCGTTCTGTGTACGCGCACGCGGAATAAGTCGGGTATTTTTCTTGACTGTGAAAATATCGTTTTCATTTTTTTCAAACTTATAAGTCGAAGTATATTCTATATTCGTCCAAGTGTAGAAAATCTGATATTTAAATCGTGGAAATTCATATGGATTGATGCAAAATTTCCCAGAAGTGGATGTTAAGACAATTTTTGGAAATTTTTATGGAGTGAAAATTAAATTTCAATTAATTTCGCCGGTAAAAATTGACAATTTGATGAAAAATTTAATGGGAACTATAAATTTTAGTTTAGTTACTCCACGAAATTAATGGGAGTCAGGAAAATACAGGTAAATACATTATCGAATTTTCAAATAATTGGAAATTTAGCATAATTTGACACTGAATTTTTATATTTTATTTGAAAATTCAAACAGATTGAGGGAATCTCGAGACATTTCCACCTAAATGTCGAGGAATTTCGTTGTTCCCTGGATATTTCCAACAGTGCAGTGTGGTATTTACATTCACAAAATTTTTTTATTCTACATCATCTTATTGATTACAATGAAAATTGCAATATCAAAACGTGAGAACAGAAATTGATTATAGGAACAATTCATTCGAAACAATCCAAATTTTTCATGTTATACTTCCTCCATGTTCAGAACAAAAAGGATATTGTGGTTAGTGTTACTAAACTCCAAATCTTAAACTCCTGGTGAATTGTTTAGCCATCCAATGCCCAAAGTCATTTCAGATGCTTCGAAAATACAAACAAATCCTCTTTGAACTTCTCTTTTGTACCAATTCGTATGCTCGCCACATTTGTTATGCTCCCCAGCGTTATTTTAAGGCTTTTTTTTAAACCTGTCACTCATCCGTGTCTCCTTGGTAAAGGAATATGCAGGAAGAAATGGTAGGATTTTCCGTTGACCTGAGAATTGGGCGATTTGCACAATTTCAGACTATTTCGTACTATGTCCCGCCTGAACTGCAAAGTCTACAGGATCGAGTTGAGTCTTTCCTCAATGAGAGGAACATTTCCTAATATATAGACCCTATTTACTTGAGACGTACCCCCCCCCCCCCCCCNTACTTGTAAGTTATTTTCAATTGCTTAAATCTCAGAATGGTTACGTTGAAAACTTACCAGTTGAATTATCAAAAATTATCAGTTGAATACGGTGTTGATTATATAAAATAACAGTTGAATAGTGGAATTCTATTGGCTGAAATTTGGATGGGAAAAATTCTCGTCTGAATTTTCCGCGTCAAATACCGGAAATTTTTATCATGTTTAATTTCCACTGCAACTTCAGAAAATTTCGTGATTGAAAAGTCAAATATTCCATTGATTTTTAGTTTGAATTGTTCGAAAATCAATAGAATACTTGATTTTTCAGTTCAATTATTCCGTGAAAATTCGGAAAATCAGGAAAATTTAAATTCTTATCAGTTTGTTTCTGAATATTCATGTTTCATTGAAAATTCAATCAAGCTGTGAGATTTCCGGCCCACTTTCACTGAAAACTAATGAATTTCCTTGAATTATAGGTAAAACGTGAAATTTTATCACCATTTCCCCCTAAATCGGATTCAATGTCACTGGCATGAGAATTACAACCAAATTTGCTATGGAATTTCAAAAAATTTCCAACAGTGTACGCGATTTGAGTGAGTGGAGGGATTGAGGTGTAAAACGGAAGATAATAATCCACTAACAATATAATTAAATTAATAATTGTAGGGACTGTAGCAAGACGGTACATAATTACAATTTACTGTTACGTTAATATATAATACAAAAGTTAAGAGTAAATTTTTTTTAGTGCATAGGCCTTCATCGGGATCGAGAAAAAATTCATCAAAGCGTTTTTATTGGTGGCCTTGCTGGCTTAATAAAAACCAGGCATGGCCTCAAAAACCAAAAAAAATACAATCGAGAAAAATTCAAAATTGTTGCTGAAAATTGGGAAAAGACTCACTAATTCTATTGAAATAAACAAAATGCGATTTTTCAACTTTAGAATTGCCAGCCTTTGATAGCTCTATGGAATAAAGGTTCATAGTTTATTCTCGGAAAATTTGAAGTAACGATAGGGAATTACTCACTGCCCTGATGTCTCGGCTTTCTAAATTGGCTTGACAGTTTATTTCAGTAACTCCGGCTCGTGTCGTATATCAATCGCGTCAGACGTGTGCATTTGTTTTAATTAGTCCCGAGGGTTTGTATGAGACATTAATGCTGACCGGTTTTTAATTGGTACGGGTTGCACCAAAATTTTCGGCATGTTGATGGTCGTAAATATTTCAGAGTTGGTGATGGCACATTCCGAATGTTAGGCCGGAGATAGGGGATGACGCTTTTATTATTCAGTGTTGAGTCTTCAACGATCATTCAACCCCATTAGTTTGTTTGAACGAAGAACTAAACAGAAGATATTTTTAAACAAAGAAAAATTTATTTGTTCGGTGGGGAAAAAAATGATCATCAAATTGTTTCAAATGATGTATCGAAAATTTTTATTTATGAAAAATTATACAGAATTTGCATGAACGCGGCGGAGATGAGTAAATTATTCACTTCAGATAATTAAATATTTTCGCTGCAATAAGCGAAATTAAGCGACGGGCTATTCAGAACTCTCAAAAGTATGTGGAAAAAGTGAAAACTGAAAAAGTTTTTTTTTCCAGATTTTCAAAGGGTCAAATTTTCCGTTTTTCCAGGGGGAAAGTCGACTTGCGCCAAAATCGAATTTTTTAGCCGGGTGAACGTTGATTCTAACTATTTAAGCG
>NW_021680345.1:4489068-4515638 GCF_001412515.2 Diachasma alloeum
ACGGGCTATTCAGAACTCTCAAAAGTATGTGGAAAAAGTGAAAATAAAAAAAAATTTTTTTCACCGGAGGCCATGGCCCCAGCCAAAGGGTCAGATTTTCGGGTTTTCCGGGGCAAGTGAATTTCCGCCAAAATCGAATTTTTTAGCCGAGTGAACGTTGATTCTGACTATTTAAGCGACGGGCTATTCAGAACTCTCAAAAGTATGTGGAAGAAGTGAAAACTGAAAAAAAAAATTTTCACCGGGGGCCACAGGGTCAGATTTTCGGTTTTTACTTGGAACAAGGGTCAGATTCATTAACAATTTCGTTATTTATTTGGACAATGCACGCAAGCGGAGGGACAAGAGTGGCTAGAATAGATTCTGCAACCTTCTCCCCTTGTTGAGTAAAAATTTCAAGTCTCCGCATACATGCATCGCCCCTGCACCCTCGTGAAATGTCGATTTTCGAGATTAAAAAAAAACAATAAGTGCATTTTTTATTTCAATAACGCATGAGTAAACAGGGATATGAACGCAGATTTAATATAGGCCCATAGAATTACGGGGACCGGCAAGGATTTGGAAAGTCTGAATACAAGTCCTGCTTACACCTAACAAGTGCTGAAATGGGACATAACCAGAGNTCTGAACGGAAAGACCTAAGTAGAACTTGTCAGGTCCAATTATTCGACTCGGGCTCTGAAAAAATTCCGTGACAGTTCCGTAAAATTTCCTACAACCACATTTCGCTCCGGAATTACGGAAAAGATACGTAACTTTTAGTGACTTTCTCTCCGTGCGAACAAGTCAAGTAATAGTGAAGCGAACTCGATTTTCAGTACTTTTTCAACCGAATTCTCCATAGGATCAACGGACTGTGCTCTTTTCATACGTCTTATTAGTTCTACTACCAGTACCCCTCAATAAACGAGCGTGTTGTTATAGCAGTGCGTGAGACGCGGTTTTATATGGTGACCCAAGTGCGTCAGTGCTGCTGATGATGGTGCGAATGGAGAAACGACAATAACAGAATCATTTGGCGAAAATTCCAATTCCCACAGCGGGACGCACTGTGCGCACACACAAGAGGATAATCAAACCGCAATGTATTGCTTGGTAAATGGTACAACTTCGATCGACGCGTATCGTATGTTTATGTTGGCAGTTGGCATTGCGAGGCTATGCATATTCCAACGTCTCGCAGCACGCACTCAGTATGATTTTTCAAAGTCCTTAGGTATTTTGAAATTACACATGTGGTTGTCATTCGGGGGGAGATAATTTCATCTCAAATCACTCGGTGTTTTTCCTTTTTATTGGGTTTACCTTTCTGGAGGATAAATATTTTCATTTTACGGGCAGCTCGAGTTTGTGTAGGCGGTGTTATGTCACATTAGGGGTGATTATGTTTGTTGAAAGGGGAATTTAGGATTTCTTTGATTTGATCATACGTTCATACTTCAGTCATTTTTGTGTGCGTTAAAAATATAAATTTTTTTTCAATTATATCACCCGGAAAATTATACTGTTGAAAATTTTTGTCTGAGTTTTCCGTACCAAATCCTGGAAATTTTCATCGTGTTTATTATCCACTGAGATTTCAGGAAATTCTGATCTTGAAAAATCAAATATTCCAGTAATTTTCGGTTTAAATGATCTCAAAATCAATGAAATACTTAATTTTCAGTTGAATTATTCCGTGAAAATTCAGGGAAAAATTGAAAATTCATATCATTTTGTTTCTGAATATTCATATTCCATTGAAAATTCAACCAAGTCGTGAAATTTCCATCTCCTTCCCACTGAAAACTCATGAATTTCCATGAACTTTACCTAAAACTTGAAATTTCATAACCATTTCTCACCTAAATCCGATTCAGTGTCACTCTCATGAGAATGACTATCATATATTCCATGAAATTTAAAAAAATTTCTGATAGTGTACAGACAACGCAAAATTCACGTTAGATTTTTTTTCTGAATAGCTAAACATAAAAAAATATAGAAAAATATTAATAATCAGGGGAATTTATTGATGATTTTTTGAAAATTTTTATTTGTTTTTCAATGAATGATTTTTTTTTTGAGTTTGTTACCCATATTTTATGCGTGTCTAGAGACTTAACATTTCTGCTCAACATACGTAATGAACATAAAATGACTTGCAAATCAGATTTCATTCACGACATTCGCTAGTGCTTTACGGGGCTCATGCGATAAAACTTGTTTTTCATAACTGATATCTCAAAAACTCTTTTTTTTCCAAATCTATGATCTTCCGTAATAATACCACGAGCGCTTCAACATTATCGGTTATCTTTCTATAGCTGTGTTGCATAAAAAAGAATATCAATGTCAAATTTTTCCCGAAAATATATCTGAGATATAATTCAGTAATTCTCTAAGAGATTGAACAAAAAAGTCATCAAGGTGCGAGGGGATTATTTGAGAATTGATCAGACACTGATGTTCAACCATCTGCGTCCACCATGCCCACTCTGATGAATCGAGACTCGAGAATTTCGACACTCGAGATTCTCTATATTTGGGCGTATTATGGGCCGTGAAGAGAGGGAGGAGCCGTATGATTGGAATTGGAGCAACAGGACGCTGATAGAAACTGAAATGGAGAGGTGGATGGAAGGGTTAACGAATGATCGCGAAGTTGGAGATTCTCTCATTTATTTCAGAAATCAAAATTCCTGCACAGTAAAAAACACTTTTCCATTTTCATTACCCTTCCAGTCCAATAATTTTTACTCCGCCGGCACAGTCATTTTTATTTTTATCAGAATACAATTTCTCTAACGTAGAATATAATTTGGTCATCATATATTAATTTTGATTAAATTTCGGGATAGAAATGAGGAAACGATGACTCATGATACACTTTTATAGAACGGTAGGATAATTTTTATCAAAAATTTCCGTGTAGAAAGGATTAGTTATTGTTAACGAATGGATTTGGTTGGATACGAGGGTTTATTCGGTCTCATCAGATGTTCATTCGTTAATAGTTGATAAATGCACATTTGAGGAGTCTTATTTGACTCGATTTTCACCTTTCAAGTGAACCACTCTTTAACTATTAACGAATATTCATTTGGTCATATTCAACTCTACCATTCGTTAATAGCTGACGAATCTCGTTGGGAATAAATGAATCAGTCTATCAGTGCACGCAATTTTTTCTGAAGTTTTTCCTCCGTGTCCACAACTTGAAAACGACTCTCCCTCGTAATTAAGGAAAACAGTGAACGTGGAAATTTTTTTTATCGTCAGTTTGTTTAGTTCTGTAACGACGTGGTCTGGTAATAAAAGTTCACTGGGAGTGGGAGGGTCGTTGAACAACGGAGAATGGGTGTTAATACATTACATGAAGTCATAACGAGGTGGGGACAGTGTCAGTGGGCGATAAATTCAAAATACGAGATTCAATTAACTCCGAGCCGATGCACCCGGCTATGCTGCACTGGACTCCGAGTGTTTTGGAATTCCGCTGGGTCGGATGAATTTTCGGGTGAGGGCCGTTTGTTATGCCGTGAATTTCCGCTGCTCTTGTTAGAAAGTTGATAATATAGACGATTTAATGCACACCATTTAGGCCAGGGAAATGGACAGCTCAGGGGAAGAATAAATTTTACTCCTGTTTTATTTTTATTTCATGTAGGAAAATTGTACCCGAATTCACGAATGATAATTAATTCACAATTTTGAATTTCCATCTCTCGATTGTTCTCGTAAATGTCAATTAATTAATACAGAGTAATCCACTCAAGCCCAATTTAAAATCCATTTTTCGTCCATTAAAATTTTCCGTACCAATGAAATTGGCAGTGTCTATTCGCACGCTCCACGGTAAATTTTACCGTGGATTCACGGTAGATTCTCCCTCACATCTTGTCTGACATCTCTGCTATGAATTCTAGTTTTCAACTCTGGCAGTTCAGTTGGAAACCAGAGTTGTAACAACATTGTCCAGTGGGGTCTAGGAGTCTCCCCTGGTTAAAAAATCATCCTTAGATGTTTTTATTTGCGTTATTTGCGTTAATCTATACTGATATTCGTATTCGAGAAAATTGTTTACCAGTCTACTATCTCCATATCACTCATCAGTTGATTCGATGTGTCTAGTTTATTGTCTAGATTTAATTTGAGAAGTAAAAGTTGAGGGTCCACGATCTCCCATATATCCACGGTAGAAATTACCTTGAATCCACGGGAAAACGTCCCGTATATCCACGGTCAAAGTTACCGTGGAGCGTGTGAATAGACACTGCCAATGAAATTCGGTGAAAATGAACTTCTCGTGTAACTCATTTATCCCGATCCATTACTTCAGAAATTGTTCTGTATCACGTGGGATGTGACCCTCGTGTATAATTTAATGACGCCTTTGTCAGTGCCATCGACCATATACGATTACACGTTGCAGATTGTGCGTGTACAGCACGTGTATATTGTTTGACCACCCAACGTCAGCACCCTCTTCAGCTCGAGATCAAAGGAAAAACCCAATTGCCCGTTAAAATATCCAACCACACATTCATACATGAATGATAAAATATCCGTACGCCAGTTGCAGTTGGTGGAGATAGTGCGCATAGGGGCCGATTGGAAATAGCCACTCTTTCCACTGATTTTATTCACTGTTAGAGAAAAATCGAAATTTCTGGGATAAGTTAGGGTTAATTTTCGGAGGAGTGACATTGAATTTGATGCGGGGAGAAAAACATGTTTTTTTATTCAACGAGGAGGGAAAATTTTGGAATTTTTAATTCGCGAATTTTCCATTTCACTTGTATTTTTAATCAAAACATGAATATTCAATTAATTAATATTATTAATATTAACATTAACATTAATATTAACATTAATAATATTAATATCAACAAATAACAAATAATATAATATTAATATTATATGATTAATAATAATATTATTAATATTAATGTTATCATTAATTAATTAATATTCAGTACCAAATAATGCTAAATTCCCCTGATTTATGTCAATTTCCACGGAATAATTGAATTGCCATGGACATTCTCCATTGATTTTCCCAGAAAATTTTGAATTTTTAATAACAAAATTCCGTGAAACATGATGTGATGAAAATTACCACGAAGTGTACCAGAAATTTCAGTCAAGTGTTCATCACTATAATTCAATGTTGAAAGAGAAATACCGCGTTTTTGGGTAATGTTCGCATTTTTATGGACATTTATATAAATCCTTGGCATTGTTGGATGCCTCCCGCGGTATAAGTCATCAAGAGACTCGTAAAACTCACGAATCGCATGATGCTGTAAAAGTTATAGGTGCACTTTTATTACAAATGAAAATATAGGTACATTCTAACAACTTCACGATTGCCAACTGAATACAAAAAAAAATCCGTAGAAATTCTTTTGTCGAGTTTTCCCCGTCCATTTTGCGATTCAATGAATGATGATAAAATATATTACACTCCCGATTTATGGAATCCCGGAAATCGAGATCCGATAGAGCTCTTTCATTGTCCCGCGAGCTTTGAACTCTACCTGAACAAAAGCTGGGAAAAACGTTTTCACGTTTTTCTCTTCCCATCGAACAAAAATTGAAGAGTGGTAAAATGAGTCCGGAGAATTCTCCTTCTCTCGTTTAATTAAATAATTACGCAACCAATCGGGAGCTTTCAGTATTACGCAGAACTGGTGAGACCCTATAAATTTCATAGTAATGAAAATTACTAAAATTACGCCGTGGTACGGCAGTCGATGCCGTCTCTGACAGCTGAGACATACTTTTGAATTGGATGCAAATTACCATAGATTACATGATGCCTTGTCTATTAATAACATTCGAGCATTTATAACATGGTTGACTATAAATACTGACCGAGTTTGGCTGAAGAAAACTCGTCTAGACGAGAACCTGGGATGCAGCTGATCGATAACTATTTCATTTTTATAACAAGCGCTAGTGACAAATTTTGATGAAACATAAGACAAGGTGAGTCGGTGACGTATGCATTTACATTTATTCTCAAAAAGCGTGTGATAAAAATTTAAAGGCTAGTATGCTTTGAAATTTTCTCAAGTTTCCAACAATATAATTTCAATCATTGCATAGGCGACAATCTGTTGAAGGTACATTCTTTCCCATTTTTTTTAACATAAATAAAATATATGCACAATTTTTTGAATTAGTCTTTCAGTCAAATTTACATTCATATTTTTCAAACTGCAGTGTTAAAAATTTTCTACTGAAATTACCGATGTCTTGAAAATTTCTAACCATTCTAATTTCAATACGAATGATCAATATAAGGATCTATCCATTTTCACTGACTGCATCACAATGACTTCACCAATTTCGTCTGGCTTGCCCTTCGTCTTCACTAGCTCTTTACGGATAGCTTCAAGCGTCTTTCCTTTCGTCTCAGGAACATTAAACAGTGAAAACAAGAAGGTGCACATACAAAATACCATAAATATGAAGAAACAGCCGTGCAGCCCAATGACGGAAACAACCATTGGGAAAAATTTGAGAACTAAAAAGCCACAACAAGTCATAATGAACAGAGTTATACTGTTGCTAATACTTGCTAAATCTGGACTATACACCTCATTCGGGACTACATGCGCAATGGGGCCCACTCCAATACAATACAGAACACTAAAAACGGATAATACGACCACTGGGGTCCAGCTGAATGCCGACACATCGTAACGAAAGCTCTGAATCAGCAAAAATATTCCGAGAATACAGTGGCAAACGGCCATTCCTGAAGAAGATAACAGAAGAAGAGGTCGTCGACCCGCGCGTTCCATTGTCAATGTTGACAACCAGGCGCCGGACACCTGCATTACTCCAAAAATTATAGTTGCCAGATAGGGATCCACTGAGCTCTTTGCTAGGTTGAATATAGTCACCGTGCTTGTCAACTGAAAATCAATACATTTTTCAACATTATATACTACTGAAAATTTTACACATTGTTAACAAGTGACATGATATTTACCATCACATTGATCCCACACGATTGCTGACCAATTCCCAACATCACTGCAATCACCAATCCCTTGAAATTCCCTCGGTCTGTGAATATATCTCTAATATTTGCTGACTTTGTGATATCCATGTTATCTTCGACGAATGCTCGAAGTCTATGTATTTCAAGTTCAACAACTGGCTTATCATTGCCCCTGAGCCACATCAGAGATCTGCAAATTGAATAAGGTCAGAATTATCCGGAATTACAAATAAGTCTTTCAGTTACCTGTTAGCTTCCTCAATTCGGTTCTTCCGGACTAGATAAACCGGTGTTTCTGGTAAAAATAACAGTCCCCCAAAGTGACAGATGGGCATGATTAGACAGCACATTGCGAACACATGATAAGACAGCACCGAGCCGAGAATGTATGAATACAGAAGACCGATTTTCACGCTGAACAGGAAGAAACTTCCGAGTTGTCCTCTGATATCAACACTAGCTATTTCCGTAATATAGAGGGGAGCGTGGAATGTAGCCAGTGCACCGGCAGCTCCTTGCAGTATTTGGGCGATCAAGAGATGATAGAAATTGGTGGCAAATAGTATGAGTAGCCAGCAAGTGGCGGAAGGAAGGGCGATCACGAGACCTGTGGCCTTTCTGCCGAATCTTTCACAGAGGCTACCACTAAACATAAAGATAATTAAGGGTCCAATCGCCAGACTTGACACCAGCCATGATCCCTCACTCGCGGTTAGAGGTGCTGTCCCCAGTGGTGTGTCTTCTCTCAGCAAGGATGGAATTGTCGTTGAACACCAGCCGTACGATACTCCACTGAGAAATGGTGCAAGATTCACTGGAATTTATATCTACGTGAATGATTATTCGGGTCACAAAGGCCACTGCTTGTTAATCGTATTAAGCATTGGAGAATTCATCTTGAGTCCATAGTTATCGAAACGGAAGTCCGTTGTAGCTTTATTCACTCAGGAATGCATCAAATTGCCAGGCATCGCAAACGATACTGATCTTATAATTTGTCTTATCTATGCATATTCTATCAAAATGCGTATTTCGAAAGCATAACCCCGTGTTTTAAAATGTTTGAATTTTCTGAAAGTTGTTGCATGGAACGAAAGTTTATATAACCCGCAAACACTTAATCAGTCAAAGCAACGGTATCGATGTGTCTATGGATTCAGTTGCCTGATTTTACAAATAGAACAATCTTTCGAGGATTTGCAAACTTACCGATCATTGTTGCTACGAATTGTCGCCACTTTCCAGGCACATTCGCGGATTTTGCCATTATTCGTTAAGAAGCTGATGTAGTTTCATGTGTATTCAAGAGAACTTACACGATGAATCCCTTCTTCATTACTGAGAGAATAAGGTGATTAGAGCTCACAGTATGCCGAATCGACTACCAGCTTTTGGTGTCATAAATGATAAATATGTTGACATTCTTTATCATAATTACTTCATTAAAAAAATACTCAGCAACTTGTTAGATATGTCACATGCTGATAAAGTTTATTGAAAGAATACTTTTTTAATAAATAAAATGTGGGAGGCCAATCTTTTCATGATTTATCTGTTTGTCCATATTTAATTGCTTCAGCGCGAACTTCACTCTTCACATGAGAGATGATCTCATTTATGCATATTCTATCAGTACAAGATATGTATTCAATAATAAGATAATATCACAGCATCTTCTCCTGTATAATTCCCTCAAGATTATACAATCACAGATTTCACATTAATTTCTTCACAAGATTTTCCCCTCACCCCATTTAACTCTTCAAGAATAGTCTTTTTAGACTTGCCCTTAGTCTCAGGAATTACAAACCACGTGAAGAAGAATACATACATACAGGGTATCACAAACATGAAGAAACATTTGTCAAGACCAATTTCATTAACAAGCAAAGGAAACACTTTCATAATCAACCCAGTACATAAGAACATAATGAATAGAATGATGGTGTGACATGTGCTCGCTAGATGTGGATGGTAAACTTCAGTGGCAACTATGAACGGAATAGCGCCCATGCCAATGGAATAAACAACACCAAACACGGATAATGACACTAGTGGGATCCAACTGAAGGCAGACACGTCGTAATCCCACGTCTGAATTAACAGAAACACTCCCAGAATGAAATTGCACAGGGCAACGCCTGCAGCGGACACCATGAGAAGTGGTCGTCTTCCAGCGCGTTCTGTCGTCAATGTCGCTATTCCAACTCCAATCACTTGCATCACTCCAACAACAATTGTGGCTAGATTGGGATCCACTGAACTTTTTGCCATTACGAATATGGTGACAGTATACGACAGCTGAAAGAATACTTTAATTAATACGTCTTCCTCGTCCGTTTCCTTTGATTTCGTTTACCAAAGGACTCATTCCACAGGCCGGCTGACACAGTATCACTGTTAAAGCTGTCACGAATCCTTTGATGAATCCACGGCTTCTCAACAAATCTTTCGTATTTAGAGATTCCCTCTCCGTCTTCTGATTATGAAATTCTTGAAGTTTTGATAGTTCAATGTTCACAGCTGACTTATCATTCCCCCGGAACCACATGAGGGACCTAATAAATCATACATGAGACGCCCCGTCCATTTTGATAAAGGCAATCGGAAAATAATCTAGATCTGCAGATCTTACCTGATTGCTTCATCAATTCTTTGCTTTCTGACTAGATAAACTGGTGTTTCGGGAAGCACCAAGAGTCCGGTAACGTACAGAATTGGTATAATCAGTCCACATACTGCGAACATTGTGTAAGATAGCACAGTACCCAGGATGTAGCCACAAACGATACCGATTTTTAAGTTTAACACAAAGAGAGAACCAAGTTGTCCTCTGATGCTGTCACTGACACTCTCTGCTACGTAGATAGGAGCAAAGAAGATGGACATAGCGTTAGCCATTCCGTTCAAGGCTTGTGCCACTAGGATATGGTAGAAGTTGTTCGCGACAAGTATGAATAGCCAACAAGCGATATAAGGGACAGCTCCAACCAGACCGGTGATTTTTCTTCCGTAGCGTTCGCAGAAGCTTCCGCAGAACGGAATGACGAGCAGAGGTCCGAAACCCAATGCAGCGACCAACCAGGAGGCTTGATCCTCAGTTATGGGTTCTGTCAGTACTGACGTCTTTTCAACCTGCAGATCTGGAATCATCGTCGATGTCCAGCCATATGATAGTCCAACCAACAATGCCGGAAGATTCACTGAAATTTGAATAAATTAATTTCCGGAATCGCGACCAATAACTTTCGTCGCTATAATTATTGAGAAATTTACCTATAATTGTTGAGACTAATTGTTGCCATTTTCCGGGTACCATGTCGTCTTGTTGCATAGCCGGTTCATAAAGTCGCTCGATCGGAATTTTTTTCAAGACAACGGTCAAAAGCCGTGTAGACTTATCTCTACGAATGATGAAACACGAATGGAATCAGCTCCACGTGAGATTTGTTTCCCACCCATCTTTGTTGACATCCATCAGATGTATACATTCATTTCTTATCGATTGTACTATACTAGAATAAGGAAAATAAAAATACCGTTTCGATTGGTGTCCGATTACGTGATAAAGTTTATTGACTTGAACATGGTTGATTGTTATTAATGTAAATAAATGAGAATGCAGGAGTTATTTTGCTATTGGTAGATGTGGCTTCTGATCGGTCAGGAATAGATAGACAAAAGTGTCGGATATCTTAACCGTTAATCTCTTTTGTGATTCATGCATACTTTCTTCTCAATTATTCTAAAATTGTGCTTTGATGTTTCCAACATGTCCAACACTCGATACAATATAATCTATTGAATCTCAATTGAATTCCCATTAGATACAGATTTAACAGATCGCGAATCTTCTTCAATGAATATCTTCAATGAAGCAAGTTCTCGCTCGACGGTCGCTTCATCATTATGTCTAAGCCACCTCAGGGATCTGTGAAGGGTAATTTTCAGTCAAATTACGGAAAGATGCATCATCAATCATTGAAGTGTACCTTGTAGCTGCTTCGATACCACGTTTTCTCAAAGGATAGATCGGCGTCTCCGGCATGAATACGAATCCGCTGACGAATGCAATCGGCAGGATCATCCCGCATACAGCGAACATCTGATAAGACATTGCGTCTCCGAGAATAAAGGCCAGGAGAATTCCCACGCTCAATGCAAATGGCAGAACACTCCCGAGTTTTCCTCTAACGTCATCACTCGCGATTTCAGCTACATAGATGGGGACGAGAAAGATTGTCATGCTGCTTGCTACGCTGGTGAAAATTCTGGCAGCAAAAAGGCAGGCAAAATCTTAAGCAATTAGTGTGAGAATCCAACTCAATGTCTGGGGAATTACTATCGCACATCCGAGGATTTTCCGCCCAAATTTATCTGACAACGGGCCACACAGTGGAGATACAACTAATGCTGCTATGAAGAAAATTGATGTGAGCCAGGATATCTGATCTTGCGTCATTGGTTTTGTTCCAACTGGAGTGTTCGCTCCTTGCAACTGAGGAATTATTGGTGATGCCCAACCGATCGATACACCTGCTGAGACTGCTAAGATGTTCACTGTGATTTTTTGGATATAAATTATTCCAGTCTGTGTTAGTCAACGCATAGTGAATATAACAATATTCCATGAATTCTTGAACTCACTGAATGATGCTGCAACATATTGTCGCCACATTACGGATGCCTTTACAGAACTTGTAGAGAATCTGTGCTAGCTTCACTAATTCGTCGAATGATCGATTAATCTGATATTCGGGAGGAATAGAATAGGATAAGGAACAGATCCTGTGCAACAGCTTTGTCGCAAGTGCACCGTCTGCAATTTCATGATGCCGCTTTCATGGAATTCTCCTCTTGGAGTGGGGACATTTATGTGACTGGAATTGTTAATAAGAAACCTGTCAAACGACGTGCAAAGTCAGGTATGGGCATCTGCACTTTGCATCTTTGTCTATGTTCACCCATATAACAATGTAGAGAATGCTTTTGCTGGAATGTTGTTCAGTTGATGCCGTAATTTGCGATAAGTGCTGAGGAAATTCTCCTCTGTTGGAGTTCTTAATGTTAACCATGAATAATTACGCATCAATCTTTGAGTGAAATTGTTTCGGCTCCGTAGAAATGAAAATATTTTTTTTTCACCCGGGGCCAAAGTGTCAGATTTTGGATTTTTCCCGGGGGAAAGTCGACTTTCGCCAAAATGGAATTTTTTCGCCAAGTGAATGTTGATTCCGTATTTATTGGCCCCTCTAATGCCAACAAAACGCTCAGGGGGCCCAGAAATGTAGAAATGAAAAAATTTTTTTTTCACCCGGGGCCAAAGTGTCAGATCTTGGATTTTTTCCGGGGGAAAGTCGACCTTCGCTAAAATCGAATTTTTTCGCCAAGTGAATGTTGATCCCATATTTTCGGGCCTCTCTAATGCCAATAAAACCCTCAAGGGGCCTAGAAATGTAGAAATGAAAAAATTTTTTTTTCACCCGGGGAAAATGGGTCAGATCTTGAATTTTTCCCGGGGGGAAAGTCGACTTTCGCCAAAGGTGAATTTTTTCGCCAAGTGAATGTTGATCCCGTATTTTCGGGCCCCTCTAATGCCAATAAAACCCTCAGGGAGCCCAGAAATGTAGAAATGAAAAAAATTTTTTTTCACCTGGGGCCAAAGTGTCAGATCTTGGATTTTTCCCGGAAGAAAGTCGACTTTCGCCAAAATCGAATTTTTCCGCCGAATGAATGTTAATTCCGTATTTATTGGCCCCTCTAATGCCAATAAAACCCTCAGGGGGCCCAGAAATGTAGAAATGAAAATTTTTTTTTTTCACCCGTGGCCAAAGTGTCAGATCTTGGATTTTTCCCGGGGGAAAGTCGACTTTCGCCAAATCCTCGATTGAGGATCTCTTGTTGATCTTACTGTACTAGAATAAGTGAAAACAACTATTTGATGAATTTCTCAGGACGTAATAGAGTTTATTTACTTGAACACGGTTGATCGCAATTGATATAATTGTACGAGAGAGCGAAAGTCCTTTGGCTGCCGATACTTGCGGCTTGTTATCATTCAGGAGTAGATTATAATCGGGTCAATTGAAAGGTAAAACTTATGGGACATCGTCGGCGGAATCAATTGCATTGCGACCAAAAATATCACTCATCATCTCTCAAATGATCTAAAATTGTGCTCTTAATACTTCTAACATTTGAAAAAAAATTGTGTCACACTTTCAACGGGTATCCCTGAGTTACTTGTTGTCTTCCGCCTTCTCCACGCGACTATAAATATCACTATATACAATACCGTCTACTGAATTTCAATGGAATTCCCATTGCATGCAGAGTCCCCTTTCGACTTCTCGGCTGGACCGTTCAACGCTCTAAGTATGGATTCAATCGGTCTTCCTTTGGTCTCAGGAACGATGAAGTACGTTATTAAAAATGTACATGTGCAGCACAATGAGAAAACGAAGAAGCATCCATAGCTTCCGATTAAACTATTAGCCAACGGAAAGCCTTTAATAACTGTAAAAAAGACAATCCACGTCGTCGACATGGCTATCGAATTAGCGAATGCTGCGACTTCAGAACTTAGTACTTCAGACGCCACAACAAATGCCACTGGTCCCAGACCAATGGAGTAAAGGGTTGTGAAGCAGCATAGAACGATGACTGGGGCCCATCTGAAGATCGACATATCATAATCCAAAGCTTGGAATAGAAAGAATAAGCCCAGAAGACCGTGACAAATGGCCATTCCCCCGCAGGAGATCAGGAGGAGCAAGCGTCTTCCAACACGTTCAATTGTCGCTGTTGACAAGAATGACGCGATCAATTGCACTACTCCGAGAACTATAGCTGAACCATTTGGACTTAACGAGGATCCTGCCAGCTGAAATATTGTCGCGCTGTACGTAAGCTGAAAAGACCAGATTCCAATGAGAAATCATCAACGTTAAAAGGTTCAAAGATTTCTATAATATTCTCAGCTTACGACGACAGAGTTTCCGCAGGCCTGTTGTCCCGGCAGAAGGGCAAATGCGATGAGGGAGCCCTTTATGGTTCCACGATCTCGCACCAGATCCTTGAAGCCCACAGATTTGGTGGACCTTGCATCTGCTTCAATGATTTTTCTCAATCGAATAAGCTCTCGATCCACAGTTGCTTTATCGTTGTTCCAAAGCCACATCAGGGATCTGTGGAGGGCAATCATTCAGTCAAATTGTGGAAGGATTCAACCAGGAAAGTTGGAGAGGAAAACTAGGGTCTTCAAGGCGTCTTCATTTGAGACGTTAGGCAAAAAAGCGTCTAGAGACCATGCAATCAATCTCGTGATCGAACTCGTTCCAGATGGCATTGGAAAGAATATTTTAAATCACAATTGGATTCATTTAAGCAATTGCTTTCTCAGTCATCATCATAGTCACGGTAAAAAAATAATAGCATAGTCGAGCTCCTCAAGCCGAAATTAGTTAGCCTGACAAAAAATTGGAAATCGCGGATCTGACGAATACAAAAAGCGACAAAAGCGTATAATTTCCGACTGTAGATTATTAAATGCATATGAGATGACCTTGTAGCTTCCTCAATGCGACATTTCCTCAGAAGATAGACCGGTGTCTCCGGCATAAAAACAAATGCACTGACGAACACAATCGGCAGAATCATTCCACATATCGCAAACATCTGATAGGACATGGCAACTCCGAGAATAAAACTCAGGAGAATTCCAATGCTCATTGCGAACAATAGGAAACTCCCGAGTCTTCCTCTAACCTCGTCAGGCGCTATTTCAGCTACATAGATGGGGACGAGGAAAATTGTCATGCCACCGCCCATGCCGGTAAAGACTCTCGCGACAAGGAGACATGTGAAATCTTGCGCGAGGATTGTCAGGAGCCAGCTCAATCCCAGGGGAATGGCTATCGCACAGCCGAGTGGCTTTCGCCCAAATTTTTCGGAGATTGTGCTGCATAGTGGAGAGATTAGTCCTGCTATGCAAAAAGTTGATGTCAACCAGGATATCTGATCCTGCGTCATTGGCTCGGTACCAACTGGTGTATTTGCATCTTGCAATTGAGGAATTATCGGCGAAGTCCAGCCGATTGATACGCCCGTTGAAATTGCTGCTATGTTTACTGCAATCATCGGGCAAAAATGGTCAGATCTTTTTGGTTGGAGTGAACCTGAGCGCGGGGAACGGATATATTGCTTGAATTTGCGGACTCACTGATTGATGCTGCAACATATTGTCGCCAAATTCCAGAGCCCTCCGCTGAATTTTTCGACATCTCGAACTACTTTAACTTCACTAATGCACCGAATAGACTTCCCTCCATTCGATGTGGTATGCCGAATGAACAGGTGACGATAAGAATTAGACACTATGTAACAGTACGGCTGTAGACACACCGTCTGTTGTCCCGAGATGCACCTTGCATGGAATGCGCCTTCAGGAGTGGGAAAATTCATTTACGCGATTAGAATCGTTATTACGAAACCTGTCAAAGTCAAAGAGGAAAATGAGCAACGGGCATCCTCACATTACATAGTCATATTTTTTCAAGTTCATTTTTATAGTAGTGTCAACAATCATCAAGTGTGGAAAATCCACTATTGTCTATCGTAACAATAATTTTGTTGGAATGTTGCTCAGGTCATGGGGGAACCTGCAATACATGTGAGGAAATTTCCTACATTCGTGGAATGTGGAATCTACCCCACCTGATTGTGTCTGTTGACTATCCGGAGAATAGTGGCATATAGAGGTTGATTAATCATTTCCTGGAAAATCATTCTCCGGGAAAATATCATATTTTGTATTTTTCCAGTTTATTACTAAATAACATTCCCCTTTCAACATTCCTTCGCGTCATTATGTGTAATTAATGACTTCACCCGTGAGATCAGGTTTCATCTACAAAAAATATTTCACAATGAGTATCCCATTTCATGCTTAATCATAAACTTAATAAATAAAATTAATAAATAATTACTACTACTTCGCTAATGTTTAATTGACAGTTCACAATCAATGTTTTTCGATTCTTTCGATGAAACATTCAACTTCTTCACTGTAGGCTCGATTGACCGCGCTTTGGTCTCAGGGATGACAAAGTCTGTAAACAAGAAAGTGTAACACTTCATGTGCAATACTTCAATTGCATATCGAGCAAATGGAAAACCTGTGATGAGGAAGAATTAGACACTGCGTAACAGCATCGCTGTAGACACACCGTCTGTCGTGCCGCGATGCACCTTGCATGGAATGCGACTTCAAGAGTGGGAAAATTCATTTACGCGATTAGAGTTGTTATTACGAAACCTGTCAAACGTGGACAAAGAGCAACGGGCGTCTTCATATTGAATACTCATGTTAAATACTCATGTTCAAGTCAACAATGTCAACAATAATTTAGTTGGAATGATGTTCCGACGACGGGGGAACCTGCAATAAATGCGACTAAATTTCCCACATTCGCGGAATGTGAAATGTTCTCCATCGGATCTCGTCTGTTGATTATACGCAGAACGGAGGGTGATTTATCAATGATTTCTCAGAAACTTTTGTATTTTTCCATTTTATTACTAAATAACTCAACACTTCCAATCATCCTTCCCGTTATGACGTACAACTAATGACTACACATGAGATCAGATTTTATGTACAAAATATGAGTGAAGTTCAGCCACGAGTATCACATTTCGCGCTTAATCATAGACTTAATAAATTAATTTAATAAATAATTACTACTACTTGGCTAATGTTTAATTGACAGTTCACAATCATTGCTTTTCGATTTTTTCGATGAAACATTCAACTCCTTCACGATAGACTCGATCGATCTCCCTTTGGTCTCGGGGATGGCAAAGTATGTAAACAAGAAAGTACATGTGCAGCACAATGCGAGAATAAAAGTACATCCGTGGCCTCCAATTGCATCTCGAGCAAATGGAAAACCTTTGATGACAACGAAGCATATGATCCACCCGATTGACATTGCTACAGAATTGGCGAAACCTGATATATCAGAGCTGAGGACTTCACTGGAAACCACAAATGCCACTGGGCCTAGACCAAGGCAATATAGTATTGTGTACGACGACAGAGTGACGATCGGTAACCAGTTGATGGTTGATAAATTATAATCGAGAAATTGAAATAGGAAAAATAATCCCAGCACGATGTGACAAACTGCCATTCCACCGCATGAAAACAGAAGGAGAAATCGTCTTCCCGCACGTTCAATCGTCGCTGTTGATAGAATCGAGCCGAACACTTGCATTATTGCGAGGACTATTGCTGCGGAATTTGGATCCAATGATGTTTCGGCCAATTCGAAAATTGTCGCTGCATACGTAAACTGAAAAGATATAAATTACGGTATATTACACGAAGGGGCAAATGTTTTGTTCCACTCTTCCTCACAACTTTTTGTTAAAATTCAACAGAGAATTTTTAGGATTTAACAATTGGCTGGTGATTTCTGTTTTTAACCACTAGCCGTTGGAGTTTATGGAGTTTATATGTTTTTTCAACTTACAATGATAGTAATTCCCGAGGTTTGTTGACCCGGAAGTAAGGCGAGTGCAATGACAAATCCCCAAATGGTCCCTCGGTTCCTGAACAGATCTTTAAAGCTGACTTTTTTGCTGGAAATCATGACTTCTTTTTCCAGCATTTTCTCAATGCGACGCAATTCGCTGTCGACTGTCACCTTATCGTTGTTCCTGAGCCACATCAGAGACCTGTCGATGAAAATTATTTAGCAAATGTGCCCTCGGCCAATCTTGGTCCATTCCTTATCTTACAATTAACAATTAAGCTCACTCAGAAGAATTTACAAATAATATGCGCTGATTGTTTATTGATTATTAATTTGGAAGGAATTGAAAAATCTATTCTTGATTTTGGGACTAAATCGTGGTTTAATTCACTATTTATATAATTTTCAAATGGATTTATTATTTGAATTTGATTTGGCTTTCTTATTATTCTTTAGTTGTTTTAAATATGATTTAAGGCATTAGTTGATGAAAAGAACGGGGATAATTATCATTTTAAGTTTGGATTTCCAGTGAAAATTAGTGCGATAAATTGATTTAGTAACAATAATATTTTGGAATACAATGACGCGGAATAAATGTTTGATATAAATTTGAGTTAAATTGCAGCTGATTCACTTGAGTATTTACCGAGACCGACCGATTAATTTTAATTTTGGATAGATTAAATGCTTTGATACGTCCACACTGACGGCTCAACGTGAAGTGTCTTTTTCCCCTTGCGTATGGCTACGATGAATCCCGGAAAAAATAGACCAAGGGAAATTTTTGAGTTGGGTGATTTTTAACATATTTTGGGTGTGCGGGATATTTTTTCCTGGTTTATTTTTTCCGCCCACCGCTAACGACCGCCTTCAGGTAGTAGGACCCGCGTATAAGGGTCTCATTGCAGAAGCATTTCCAAGTTTTCTGTTCTTAGTTACAGTTTCCGTGAACAGAAGGATACCCCACAGTTTTTCTCTTGAGTTGGAGGCGGTAAATACTCAAATGTAACATATGTCGATATTCGGTAGCTTTAGAACGACAGATCCACTATATTTTTTTTGGAAATTAACAATTCGGGACATTTAGTGAATACTTTCAAGATAATAAATTCAATATTCCGTTCAACGACGAAACATGGATTGGGGTGAAGGCTCACCTAGTAGCTTCTTCCTTTCGCCCTTTTCGTAGAAGATAGATCGGTGTTTCAGGCATGAATAAGAATCCACCTAGGAACACAATTGGCACTATCATCCCGCATATAGCGAACATCTGATAAGACATGACAGCGCCAAGTATGAATCCCAGAAGGAGTCCAAAATTCGCAGCAACTCCCAAGAAACTTCCGAGTTTTCCTCTGACATCGTCACTAGCAATTTCAGCTATGTAAATTGGCACTAGGAAGATGATCATTCCATTGCCCATGCCTTCTAGGATTCTCGCGATGAGGAGAAATACGAAATTGGTGGCGAGAAGCGTGAGGAGCCAGCACAATCCCATGGGAATTGCCATGAGACATCCCAATGTTTTTCTGCCAAATCTCTCAGACAAAATATTGCACAATGGAAGCGCAAATAGGGGCGCAATGCAGGTGACTGATGACAGCCAGGATATCTGATCTAGTGTCATTGGCTCGTCACCAACTGGTGTATCCGCAGCTAGCAGACGGGGAATCATTGGCGATGTCCAACCGGCTGATATGCCTGTCGCTATTGTTGCCATGTTGACTGCAATTTCAGAAGAAAATTGTCCGTTATTAACTTGCCGCCCCTAAGGGAGGAAGTTATTGTAATTGCCTCCAAAATCGAGTGTGGAATTTCGATGATTTGTCGACAATTCATGACTCCTAGAGTCATCCTAATTCGTCTTGAAGACATTCAGTGATTCGAATAATTGTTTTTTCTATCGATATGTAATTTAGAATTTATCAGTTTGGAAAGACGATCGCCTCAGCGATTGTATAAAATTAATTCATTTTATCCCCGCCGGGCGATGTGGGATTTTTTCTTTTTAAAATCTAATTCTTTTTGATTTTTTTTCTGTTTAATTATACGAATTAATTATTCGTATAAAACTTGTAAAAACGCCAAAAAGCGACGCTTTTCCTCAAATAACGACGGGATATAAATTCATTTCGTATAATCGATGCGTCTTCACATAACTCGATTCTAATTGGACATCAAGCGGAATCATCTCAGCGGTTGTTCAATTATTTGAATGAAACTTTCAAATTTTGTATTTTTTCTAATCAACAGAAAAATTTATTGATTCGACCCACAATGGATCGCACCCCAATCTGAGCGACTAGCACTGATTTTTACTTTCATGATCTCCGCTCGTAATGAAAAATGAAGTTCGCAACTCACTCGTCAGTGCTGCGGCATATTGACGCCATGTTCCGGAAACCGCAGGTGGAATTTTAGACATTTCAACTGCTCCCAACGTCACCAGTGAACTGAATAGTTTTTTTTCTCTTTGATTAATGCTGGACCAGACGCCGAAGACAGTTTATATCAACACTATCACATTTCCCTCTCTTCCGCGACTACCGTGACTCCTATTTTTTGAATCTTCTTTGAATGTATTTATTACCTCATCTATGCAATTGTCACTTTGTAATCTTTCAAACTGCATGTTAGCCGCTAAATGTGGGCATTTCCTTGCTTTATGCGGTCTTCAACGTTCAAGTTCATTGCTATATATGTGAAACTCGTTTGCGGGTATGTCCAATTTGCCCCCACCTTCGGCGCAGCGTTAAGATTTCCATTAGAATTTTTTCCGGTTACGATGCCAACTGATAGGGACAATTATCATATTTTCCGCATTCTTATTGCCGGCGATAATTCACTGAGAGTAGTCACTCAGATACTTTATACGTGTGTTGATTATTTAATGAAAACTTGAGTGTCACTGTGTGGGGTCTAGCGCCGAGCGAAACGCAATTGCATAAATGTAGAGTGCGACAAGTAGATAAGAGCAATACTAGAAAAATTAATCCTTGGCGGAATTTTTTTTAAATTCAAGTAACAGCTGCGTGTGATTTTTAATTCAATTTTTAATTGAATCGCTCGTGGAATTTCTTATTCATCTTGAAAATTCAACAATTTTTTTTAGTTGAATTAAATAAATTTTATTTGATTCGAATAAAGTTTATTTAATTCAAATACATAATTTTTCTCGGTGCAACATTGAATTTAATTTAGAGAAATGAAAATCATAAAATATCAAATTTCAATGAAAATTCAGTGGCATTCCCAGATTTTCATAAGCAGGACACAAAGAATTCCCCAACGTACATGAATTTTTAATCTAAACATAAATATTCAGGCGAATATATTTACATGAATTTTCTTAATTCCTACCATTCTCCGGGAATAATTCACCTAAAATTTACAATTTCCATTGATTTTCTCATGAAATTGTAAACTTTCAATGACGAAATATTATAGACAAGGCATCTACAAAAATTCGATAAAAAAATAAGTAACCAATTAAGCTTTAACTGAACATTCTTTATTCGCATCACTCCCCCCCGCCTCCACCGCTTCGCCATTCAACTCTTTGAGAATGGATTCGATAGCTCTCCCCTTCGTCTCGGGAACGACAAAATACGTAAACACAGTGGTGCACGCACAGCATGATGCAAGAACAAAAAAACATCCGTAATTTCCAATTACATCACTGGCTAATGGAAAGCCTTTGATAATTACGAAGGATATAATCCACATGAAGGCGACGGCAACTGAGCTAGCTAAGCCCGAGACATCAGGACTGAGGACTTCGGGCGTAACAACATACGCCACTGGTCCTATGCCAATGCAATAAAGAATCGTGTAGAATGACAAAGCAACAACAGGCAACCACTTGACAGACTCGACATCATAATCCAGATGTTGAAATAGAAGGAATAGTCCTAGTAGACAGTGAGAAATCGCCATCCCCAGACAGGAAATTAACAGCAGCAATCTCCTTCCGGCTCGTTCAATGGCCATTGTTGACAAAAATGAGCCGAACACTTGCATTGCAGCGAGAATTATAGCCGCTGAGTCTGGATCCAGTGAAGATCCCGCCAATCTAAAGATTGTCGCTGTATACATGAACTGAAAAGATCAACCTCAAGACATCATCAATGGCCAGATGCAACTGCATCTATTGAACTTACGACGACGGTAATTCCAGAAGTCTGCTGTCCAGGCAGAAGTGCCAAGGCAATCAGAAACCCTCGGACGGTTCCCCGATCCCGCAACAGATCCTTAAACCCCACTGATCTATCGGAACTCAAACCTTCTTTGACGATTTGCTGCAACCTTAAGAGCTCGCAATCGACAGTCGTCTCATCGCTGTTCCAAAGCCACATGAGCGATCTGAAAGAGAATGCCATGAGAAGCTCCTGAAATACTTCCACTCGAGACGAATGTTCACCTTTTCGCTTGATCGTTACAATCCTTTCGCAGTAGATAAACCGGTGTTTCAGGCATGAAGGCGAAACCGCTGACGAACAGAATCGGAAGCGTCAGTCCGCATATCGCAAACATCTGATAGGACATCGTAGCTCCGAAGATGAATCCCAGAAGAATTCCGATGTTCAGTGCAAACATCAGGAAGCTACCGAGAATTCCTCTTACTTCATCACTCGAAATTTCAGCTACGTATATGGGAACAATGAATATAACCATGCCGAGACCAACACCGGCCATAATTCTGGCGACTACCAGACAAGAGAAGTCCTTCGCAAGGAGGGTGAGAAGCCAGCTCAATCCCAGGGGAACTGATATCGAACTGGCGAATATCTTTCGTCCGAACCTTTCTGTTAATGGGCTTGAGAAGGGAAGAGCGAATAATGGTGCAATGCAAAAAATCGCCGTCAGCCAGGAGATTTGGTCCTGCGTCATGGGCTCGTTGCCAACCGGAGTATTTGCATCTTGCAGGGGAGCTATCATCGGCGATGTCCAGCCGATTGATAAACCTGCTGCCACCGCCGACAGGTTTACTGGAATTATTCAGAATAAACGATCGGATGATTATTGGAGAATTCCACTTGTACAAACGGTTAAACAACATTCTTCGATATTTATTGATTTACTTGTTATCGTAGCTGTATATTGTCGCCGTTTTCCGGGCTTCGCTGGCGTTTTCGACATTCCGAGGTTCTTCAATTTGACGGATGAACCAAAATGGTCTTCCCTCTGTGGAACACTGAATGGGAATCGGAAAAGACAGGTCGACAGATATCAAGTGGATTGGCCTCCTGACGTACCGTAACAATTTTCCTAGGACTTGTGTTTAAAAGTCGTCAACTCATCTGTCCAATTACAGTCTTTATTTCGAAATTCGACAAACTACGTATCTGGTGAGTGCTGCATATTCTCGTGCACGCTCAAGTTCGTTCGGGTAGATAGATGGATGGATAGAAACAATTTATTTAATAATGAAGCGGTTAAACGATTTTAATCGAGGTAGCCGGAAAACTCGGCTGATTTTTCGTTTTCTCCCTTAGATTTCGTTAGAGATAACGAAATTTAAGCTCACTCCACTCGCCAATCCCCATATGGCTCTCGTAGTCCTTATTCTGACTCGTGTGACCCTTAATCTGACCCTCGTGACCTTCATTATTCCCCTCATGGCCCTTAATCTGACGTATATAATCATTAATCGGACCCTTGTAGCCCTTAATCTAACCCTTGCGACCCTTAATCTGACCCTTGCGTTCCTTAATCTGACCCTTCCGACTTGTGACCATCAATCTTATCCTCGTGACCCTTATTTTGACCCTTGTGACCCTTAATTACAAAGTCCTAATTTCGAGTACCAAATTTTTATCACCAGACTTCGATTTGGATTTTTATAATACAGAGAGATATGTACAGTCGCGGACTTAAGTTCGTGAACAGCCTGCACTTGCATCCAATGTGTTTTGTTCATGAAATTTAGTAACCGACTGTACACATAAGTTCATGGGTAAGCTCCGTTCACTGTCGCTTTCCGCAAAAAGACGAGAATTTTATTGAATATTTTTTATTTCAGGTCTCGGTGTAATCCGGTAGAAATAATAACCACATTATCCGCATTCTTTTCGTTGGAAATAATGCACGTAGAGCATTACCTCTAATTCTCTTTACGATCAATTAAGTACGGAAACCTGTTGCTCGGGATGAATAATTGATGCAAAGTTTGCTATTCGGTAACAATCGATTTCATAATTCTTGCACTGTATGAAGCAGAAAATGTACAAGACTATTCTAGTCCTTGGTTGCAGGCACAAGGTCAGCATGGTCTTCACATGCCCTTTAACACGTTCAGTTACTTGGGAGAGTTGAGTAGAGTTGTATGAGAAGGCCGAGCGTTCACTAATTGCCAACTAATTTCAGTTGTCTCAAGGCTTTGCAAATATTTCTCTTGTACTTCACGTTTGCCCCCATAAAAAAAAATATAAAAAAAATATATATGGGCAAATTCCATATATTTTTCAAATTTATAAAGAATATATAAAAAATATATAAACCATATATTTTATTTTTTTTACATAAAATGGGCCGATTTAAGATATTTTTCAATATATTTTTGAAAATGTAAATTTTTCCGTGTGGGAGTTTATGTCATTGTGACGCAAGAATAATCACATTTTAATTGATAATCCGTGATGATTATTTTGCCAATAAACAATTCTTGCAGATGCAATATTTCAACCTGTTGTGCCCCCAGGGAGATTGTCACACAGTCGGTGATTTTCCGTTCCTTGAATCATAATTTCGATACAACTTTTGGGGTGCAGTTTCGTTTTTATTTACGCAACCTTGCAATTATTCATAGTTGCATGTTCTAGGAATATTTTTGATGGATTCCGATGGCTTTTGATATGTATTCTGTGTAAATGCCTTCTGATTTCATAAATTTTTCACGAGATATTTTAGAAATATCATTCAAAGCAATTTAAATAGAGAATAGCGAACAAATGAATCTTCATTTTTTCCGTTAATTTTTTTGTTTAAACAAACTGACCATTACAACCCATTATGTTGGTTCCTCGAATTATAATTTTTGTTCATTTTTATGTGATATAACGAGCAATTCTTTCGGTTTTATTCATGGGACCTTGAATTTATTCATAGTTGAATGCTCTGTAAACACTCCCAACCTAGAAAACAATATTTGCAAATTGTCGACACACTGTTTGCTGGGAATGGTTCCCGGCTTTTCATATTTATTCTGTCTGCATGAATTCTAATTTCATAAAGTTTTTATGAAAGTTTTCTCAATATCATTCGAAACAATTCTACTACAAACTCAATGCAACGCGTGTGAGAAATGAATGAATCCTCGTCACTTTCATTAATTTCTTTATTTAAACAAATCTATGGCGTTAATTACATAATTAATGAATACACGGAATTTTCGACTGATTAACATCACAGGCCCATCTCCCCCAACTCACCCCATTCCTGGCTTTATTATTCTAAACTTCAGCAGAAATATATTTATTATGTGCATAAATTATCATATTCACCAGAGAAAGCATCATTATTCCATTAAAATAATGTAGGGCATTCTATTGAATTTGGGAAGGGGCAGTTTCTGCGGTTGACAAGCTCTGTTTTCCGACGCTTATGGTTCTGGGAAACAAGTCCCCCGAGCGTATAGTCTGACGATACACGTAACGACCTGAATGACGTGCATTATCTCGACGTAACATTTCCCCCGGATTTTATCCAGCCCCCATTCAAGCCAATTGGTCCTTCGTGCTCGTTCAGGTGTGAGGAAGGATGAGGTCCAACTCCATTGATACGAGAGGCATGTCGATTTCTGAATGCAATGTGATTAATTCGAGAATCCTCCGTGGAAGCCGGAAGTATTCGCTACGCTGCCAATTAGGACGGATAAAAATGGAGACTCCGATTGAAAATTAGGTGTAGAATGTTGGTAATAAGAGAGTACCAATTACCAATTACCACTGGTGGCCTGGTGTTGGTACATTCAATAGGATGGATATTGTTATTGTTCGGTGCTGATCAATATTACCCAATAGGGGTTCCATGTGTCTGCACAAAGGTCTCTCGTGGCCAGTTTCAAATTGTTAAATATTGTATTTTACTCGTCCTCCGGAGCTGCCTGGGTCTTTTCCTCTCTCGATTTTTTAGAAGACCGCAAAATTTTTCCAAAGTTTTCAGAAGACTCAAGAATTTTCTGCAATTTCTCTGAAAATTATGGTTTTTTAAAAACCTCTGAAAAATTTTTGTTTCAAAAAGTTCCATAATATTTTAATAATAATCTTCTCCATTTTTTTCAAAAAAACACTCAAATGTGAGCTGCGTTTCTACAAAACTCCAATTATTACCACCAGTATTTTAGCATATCAGAGGATTTGTTCAAATTAGAATTTGAATTTGCTCTAAAAATTATAATTTACCGAAAGACAAAAAATATGAAATTTCAGGCTGAAGGCCCTCGGCCAACGGCCATTTGTAAGAATGTATGTTTCTTGCAATAAATAACGTTAAAAGTTAAGTTATGGAATTTCTAAAAATCCAAGACTTTAACAAAAAATGATGAGACATTGAAGAATCCACTTAAATGGTGTATTTTCCGCATTTTCTTATAAAAGTATCTACAATTCCTCCGGAAATGGAAAGCTCCGAAAAACTCCAGAACTTACACGGAGAGAAATATTCAATAAAAATAACGTCTCCGTAATTCCGGAGCGAAATGTGGTTGTAGGAAATTTTACGGAACTGGCACGGAATTTTTCAAGAGCGTTCCGTAATTTTTATCTGAATCTCCTGTGAAAAATTACGATGCCGTAACTTAAATTTTCTGAGTCGATTTCGCAATCGATGAGCAATAAATCTTAATATGATGTCACCAATTTTCACGATCAACATGACAACTCTCGTAGCTCATGCACTCGCCCGAGTCGAATAATTGGACCTGACAAATTCTACTTAGGTCTCTCCGTTCAGAACTGGATAGGTCTTGGGAAGCCTCTTCCCAAGTGCTTCCGAGACCTTTCTACCTCTGGTTATGTCCCACTTCAGCA
>NW_021680345.1:4516062-4588365 GCF_001412515.2 Diachasma alloeum
GGGGCAAAAAAAAACGGTTTCTCAGTTTTCACTTTTTCCACATACTTTTGAGAGTTCTGAATAGCCCGTCGCTTAAATAGTTGGAATCAACGTTCACCCAGATCCGATCAATTAGCCCCTCATGTATAGATGAATACCTCATGTATAGATGACATGAATGTCCGAATCGCAGAACTGATTCGGACTTACCAGGTCCATCTAGGTCTGGAGAGATCTTGAAAGACCTGTGTACGTCCAATCAGAACCAAATCCTCGACTCGGGCGTCTACCCCTGAGTCATAAACCCAGAAAAAATTACGGTGAAAGGTAAAAGGGCATTGGAATGGTCCCGGCAGAATGCAGATACGGAGGCCAGGCCTTGGACTCAGGTAACGACGTACATTAACATTAAATTATAATCCAAACTCGTCCAATTGTCACTCATGTAATAACTGAAATTAGCATTCGAATTTTCCCCCGAGTGCACTACACGTCTCATAAAAATTTCCATAAATACTCGATATCACGTTTGCACGGTCTTTTACGAGAGTCAATTCCCAGCTGAACCTGCAGTGGTCATAAAGGATGAGGGTGTACTACTTTCCGCGAACACGTGGCAACTGATAACGATTTTTTACTCACCAGTTTTACTATTTTTTTTACAGGGCTGATTACTGGAAATCCCAGGGAAGAAAATTCTGCGACTTCTGCAAATGCTGGATCGCAGACAACAAGCCGAGCATTCAGTTTCATGAGGGTGGTAAAAAGCACAAGGAAAATGTCACCAAGAGGTTGAAGGAGATCCATAAGAACAGTGCGAAACAAGCGAAGCAGACGAGGAAATTTGAGAATGATCTCAAAAATATGGAGAGTGTAAGTTTACTTTATTTGTTTTTCAATGGGGCACATCCTTCCCCTCCGTATAACACTGAAGAATTTACAGAGTCTCGTGATTTCAAATATATTGAAGAAATTTGTAACTACTTAAAAGAATGTAGCATAAAAGTATAACTTAAATCGTAGCCAACGATAAATCCCAAATTCAAATGGTTTCAATATAATAATATCAATAATGCAGGGATAGAAGTTTTAAAAAAAAATTCCAGTGTTGCTGCGTCAATTGTTCTGGTACTTGAATAATTTTTTTGCTGAAATGCCCAGAAGTTTTACCAGAAAGCCCTAGAAATTTTTACCTCAACACGATTCTGATTTTTTCTAGAATTTTTCTGAAGAATTTCTCTCCGTGTGTAAAACACAAGCAAACACATCAGACATTGTATAAAACTAACGTCAATGTAAATAATTGGATAATGAATTGAGCACTTTAAGCAATAAAAAATTGCAAATTCTTTTCCCATTCTTTAAAAAATTTACTGGAATTATTTTTTTTTCAATTTTGATCTGCATTCTCTCATATTTTTTCAATCTGTCTTATCAAAATTCAATAATAGAACTGAAATCTGTCTCGAGTCCAATTAAAATAACACGATAAAAATCAGAAACTGATTTCCATTTTGCATTTGAATCATAAAATATTCAATCAATAAATTTCAATTCTTCCCTTCACTCAATTCCATTGCTATCATTTCCGTAAAAATCTCAGGACAGAAAGTTGCGCAAAATTTGTATTCTCAGTATTGTATCCAAAAATCGAATTGCTCCCAACAACTGAAACTCCCCTCCTGTCAGTTGCCGCTGTCAGCTGTTAAACTTTTCCTTCATATCGTTGAAATTTTTCACGATAAAGAATCATTTTTCAGGCCGCCATGGCAGCTTACCTTAAGGACGTCGAGAGTAACACGACGGATCTGACAGCACAACAGATTATCCGGGATAAGAGGGAGAGGACTGAAGCCCCCACCGTAACTATCAGCAAACTCATCAATCATATAAAACTAATCAAAAGTATTCCCCGAAGCTGTGAAATTATCGTTGTATCTTCCTCTCAACTTTCAGACGCCAGATAATCCTAATCAGATGCCGGAGGCCTCGGCGGCTACGAATCCTCGTCACAAGAGGCCTCAAGGAGTAAGAAATACATTGAAAATTTGTTCATCATCAAATTCTCCAAATGGAAAAGAACTCTTGATAACTCGATTACCCTGGGTAATGATGTTTGACTCAATCAACTAATTGAATCGTGCACAGCTTCCAGCGGATATCGATTACTGCGACCCAACGACATTCCATCGGTCTAGGGTTCAGCAGGTAAGTATATCGAGTCCTTCGAGTGACAACCCAAGTGAGAACAAGACTCCAGGGAAGGCAAAGCCCAGCAGGGAAAAGCGGCGAGGTAAGAGGGATCCAGCGGGGGAGAAATTCGCCAAGCATCTTGTTCGAAAACTTTGGTACGAGGCGCACAGTCCCGAAGGATACACTTACTACTGGCACACGGAGACCAATGGTGAGTTTTAATCGATTTGAAAGGCCATCTTAAACTTTGTTTTCCATGGAATGAAGGGGATAATGGGGTTTGGCGATTCAGAGACCACGTGGGAGGCACCTGAGGAGGGGTTTATGACGATTGCTGAGCAGGAGGAGGAGGCGAAGGAGCAGGCACTGCAGGAGGAGCTGTTGCAGCAGCTCGAGGACGAAGAGGCTAAGGCTAGAGTCGATATTATCGAGGAGCAGAGGGCTAATGCAGAACGAGAGCGGTTGAAAGAGCTGAGGAAACAAACGAGGGAGAATGAGGGTAGTGAGGATAAAGATGGGGTGAGGGCGAGTGGAGAGGAGATCCCTTACAGGAGGGACTACAGTGTTCCTGATAAGGTCGATCCCTATGGACCCTGGCAGACTGTTGAAGTCATGTATGTTTAAAATTGGTTACTGTAAATTTTTTTTCAGTACTTTAGATTCAGGGTAGAGAAACTGTTTAAAGGGCATCAATTGTGGAAGAGAAACCAAGTCAATGGAAATTATCGGGCAAATGGGAAATAATACAAACTTAAATAACGTGGTATAACAATATTCAAATTACCATCAAACATAGATTTTGAAAATAATTTTGAAACTGAAGTCAAGGTTGTTTAGCAATGTAAAAAGAAAATATGATACAACAAGAAGAAAAATTGCTAAGAATAATTCACACGCTTCAAATATATTCATTTTTTCATTTAATATCCATGAAAAATAGAGAGTTCAATACCGAAATAAATATTTAAATGACTTGTACTGGTTCAGATATTCGCGAATATTACAAATAGTCCACGTGGACATGTTATGATTCCTCAAGTGAGTCCTATCTTAACTCTCAATTTAACTGAAATTCCCCATTTGTTAATTAAGTGACGAAAAAAATTTATTTAAAAAAATTTGTAAACTACCTTTGGTATTTGTGTTGATGTAACACTCAATAATATTTATCTCGTTTGTGAGATTTAAAATATCGGGCAGATAGAGTGGAATTACCACACACTTGTCTCGTATTAGCTTTAACGAAGTATGAAAGTAGTTTATTTGAGGGCGAGGTTCATTAGTAATGAATTCTTTTGGGTTCCAGTCCGAAAAAAGTTGTCGATCTGCAGTTGCCGCACAAGAGGGAGGCGCAGGTGCCGAAGCCTCAGGAGTCCGAGCCCTTTGTACCTCAGAGAACTTTCAAGGAAAAAACAGTGACTCAAGTGAGAACTGGTGATAGTGACGATGAGAGCCCTGGTGTCAGTTTCAAAAAGAGAAAATTTGGGAATCGGAATGTGAGGAAAAGACTGGAGGATGATTGAGTTTTTTATGAATCAATCGGTTTTATTTACATGGTATGTGAGATTGTGGAAATAAAAGTGTATTCTTTCGGAGTTTTATCCGGAGAGAGAGGCAACTCGTCAACTCTCGTCATTAACGACCGCAAGGCAAGACAAACAATTTTCTAATACGATACAACTGCGCCCATTTCTGCGCGATCATCAGTCGGTACAGATCCTGCCATTGCCTCAATCAAAAATCTTAATTATTATTCAACCGTGTAAAATACTTCCTTCTCATCAACATCTCCCAGTCATAACGATCATCGCAGCGGTTTTAATAAATTAATTCAAAAGAAAGAATAATAATAAAGATTTCGACGTTTCGAACTCACGAGGAGTCCTTCATCAGAGCAATTTATTGAATCTTAAAAGCAAATTGCAAATTACGAAAATCCAAAATCCAATAAGCAGGGATAGCCATATTCATAATTTATAATTACCGGTAAATTATTAAGTAGTCAATTGGGTAACATCACTCTCAAATTTTAATTACTGAAGTAATCATCAATTTAAATATTCAAATTCCGAATTATTCACTAGTCAGTAATTTAGTTCGGATGATTAACGATTATTTGGATAATCGGAAATCCCTTATAAAAAATTTAGTGTTATTTACTTTATAGAAAATTTACAGATCCATATTATGAAATATTTAATTCACCAACAATCGGAAATTTATATTATCAATTATTTTAGCATTTTTTAATTTCGATTAGTATATTTAAACCTTAATGAATGTCAGTCGGAAATTCTTTTAATATTGAAAAATCGGAAGATTGATGGCCATCCCTGCCGATAAGTCTCATTATTACCATAGCACAAATTCAAATCAGTCAGAATTGTCATACATAACCAAAGTCAAATTTTAAAAAAAGAATGGCCTTTATTATGATTTTTTCTTTTGAATTAAATTTTTAAAAACATTGCAATTGCGTTAATACTCATGAATCCCTCTGTCGGATTCTTCTGCAAAAGTAAAAAATTAATAAGCACGATTATTTACACGTCACGGATTATCAATTATCTAAACCTTAATAGTATTCAAACGGTGATTTTTTTATCAATCGTTATCATCTCCGCTGCCTCGTGTCGTCCATTCTGCTTGGATCCCCGGGAACAGTCATTCAATTCATCGATAATTGATTCAATATTCCTCCCCTTGGTCTCAGGAATGAGGAAGTAAGTGAATGCAAATGTGGCCATGCAAAATGATGCCAATAATATGAAGCACACGTGCAAGCCAACTAATTCTTTCATAATTGGGAAGTACTTCATGATCAAAAATCCGCAGATCCACATGAATACCATCGAAACGGAATTGGCGAAACTCGATATGTCGGGGCTGAATACTTCAGAGGCCACGACCAAGGGGGCTGGACTCATGCCGACGCAGTACAGAATTGCCCAGCAGGACAGTGCCACCACGGGGATCCAGCCGAAGGAGGAGACGCTGAAGTCGTATTCTTTGAAGAATAGGAAACCGGAAATTGTGCAGTAACAGGTGGCCATTCCGGCGCAGGAGATGAAGATCAGTGATCTTCTTCCAGCTCGTTCCATCGTCATTGTTGACAGGCATGATCCCACGATCTGTCCAATTCCGATGATTATTGCTGCCGTATTCGGCTTCAGGGAACTCTCCGCTTGTTGCAGGATATATGCGGCGTATTGAGACTGGAAATTTAAGCGGGGATTACGGAAATTGGCTGCGTTGGTCGAATGCTTGGGGGAGGAATTGGGCTCACGTATGAAAGATTGGAGAATAGAAAATCTATGCGAATTCGCTAGAAAATTCTAGTGAAGTCTATTGACAAATTTTATTTATTTTTTGCGCTGATTCTATTGGATATTCGATAAGGAAAAGTTAATAGATTTCGAATTTCTGTTTGAATTGTTCTCTTGAGATTTTTTATATAAGAATGCTTGGGCATCAATTTTATAAGTTTTTTCCACTCGGATTCTGCAATACAAAACAAAACAAAATCGAGCGGAAAAAACTTAGAAAATTAGTGTCCAATAATTCTAATGGAAAAAATCTGAGGGAAAAATTCAAACAGAAATTCGAAATGTATTGACTTTTTCTCATTTAATATCCAATAGAATTCTAATAGAAATTCTATAGAAACCCCATAGAATTCCAATAGAATTTTCTAGCGAATTCGCTAGGTTTTCTATTGAATTTTTTCATGCGTGTTATTACTTGCAATTATTGAAGTAGTATAAATATAACTCAAATTTTGAGGATTAAAATCTGAAATAAATTCTAAACGGTAGTTGATATTATTGGAAACATTCTGGTTGAGGTTGTGCTCAATCGGCAGTCTAGTATCTAGTTGAAAAATTCTACAATGCAGTTGACTGATTTTGTATGTAATGAAAGAATTTTAATTTTTCTGGCTTATGACGTCACAGTGATTTATTGAAAAAATCTTTTCAAATTCACGAAATCCCAAAGAAATTCGTGATGATCAAGATTTATTCAACTAGAGGAATATTTACCACTACGAAGATACCGCAGGTTTGCTGGCCACACAAGAGCCCCAAGGATATGATAAATCCTCTTGTCGTTCCTCGATCCCTGAACAAGTCCCTGAATCCCACAGACTTTTTACTACTCGGACACTCCTTCACTAGTGCCTGGAGGTGTAGAAGTTCACGCTCTACCGTTGACGTGTCGTTATTCCTCAGCCACATCAATGATCTGGAGGTAAATTACATAAGATCTTCAATTTTTTCAATCATATATTTTTAGTCAGCGCAATCGCATTTTTCCACGCAGAGACAAATTTACGGAAGAAGTGCCACGAAAATCACGTAAAAATTACGTTTCGATCCACAACATTTCCATAACTCAAGAGAGAAAATTTATTTTTCACTTCACATTTTTTCGACTTTTTAAGTGAAAATTCCCGAAAGAGCATTGCGCATCAGTTTTACGATTTGTCTATCTATTTATTCATTTACAATTACAGGTTCGAATCACTCCTTCAACTACGGTCAAATACAATTACATGATTTATAAATCATAGTTATAATCATTTATAGTTCTTTAGAATGTTCATAGCGCCAGCATAATACATAAGAACATGAAAACAATTCTAATTTTTCCTATTTAATGCCCCATCCAATTGGCATAAAACGGATATTCATAAAAACGAGTTTTACATAGTTGATAGATGTCTATGGAAGATTGTGCCTCGTTTTCTAATATATTCCTGTCTACTTATTTTTCTATTGCGTTTCATCTACCTCGAGTACGTTATGTCATAAATGATGTCCGCGTAAATTTAAGACTTCACGATATTTAAACTAAAATTTTCAAAAGAGCAATGCGATTGTCGCTCGATCACTCGCGCTCGGCCGCCAGCCTTCATCCGCCGCACGGTTAGCGGCGCCGCTGGTTTAAACCGAGCGCACTGTTGCCACTTTGGCGCTTACCACTATGCGAGCATTTCAAGTGTGGCAGTGAATGTGGCAACACTGGTGCTCGTGCGGTCGACAGACTCACTCGCACCGGGCGGCGCGGCGCCGCTTTTCTGTCCATTCGACGTTTTTTTGCGTTTTTTAGCTGAACAAATCCCCCGAGATGAAAACGGACAACGCCAACGCTTAATAAAAGGATTGAACTAGAAACCCGAATTTTTTGGAATTTTTAAGCGTCGAGAAACGCTAAATATTTTTAAAAAACGAAAACGGGCGGCGCCGTGATCATTGAGCGAGTGATTGAGGGTTATTGAAATGATTTTCCACAGATTTTTGTCTCCGAACATTTCGAATGTCACGCGGAGAGGAAAATTCGATAAAAATTACCAGAACAAAACTAACGAACTAAAATTCAATAAAAAATGTGAGTCGGAACTGAAATTGTTCCGACTCACACGATTTGTTCCGTTTGTAAAAATTAACCACCCGTCTGATAACTCATCGCTGTGGGGACAAGTAGTTCCGTAATTTTTCCCCAACGATTGAGAAATTTTACGGAACAGAACGTAGAAATAAATTATTGAACGATCAAGAATTTTTGATTTTGGAGACATAATAAATCGGCAAGTTTCTGTAAGATTTTACTTCTTTGGGAAAAATTACGTGACAATTTCGTACTTTGTTCGGGGATGAACCGGAAAATTCAGTGAACGTTTCAGATTTCTTCTCTTCTATTCCTATAAAAATTGCCGGAGCACGATTCCCCATTGCGGAGTACGTGAATTGTTCCGTTATTTTTACTGAGTGTGATTTTTTCTCTCACCTCGTCGCTCGATCGATGAGCCCTTTCCTGACAAGATAAGTCGGTGTTTCCGGCATGAATACGAACATCCCGATGAAAACAATGGGCACCATCAGTCCGCAAATTGCGAAAAGCTGGTAGGACAGCGCTGCACCGAGGCTGTACCCTATAACAATACCAATTTTAACAGCAAAGACGAGAATGCAGCCTAGTTGCCCTCTGATACTGTCCGCGGATATCTCCGCGATGTACAACGGTACCATCAGCATGAGCATGGCCATCGACATTCCGGCGGCATATCGAGCCAATAGGAGATAGATGTAACTAGTCGCGCAGGCCTTGAGCAGCCAACAAATAATCGCAGGAATCGCTCCCAGGAGGATCGCCAGCTTTCTGCCGAATCTTTCTGTGAGTGTACTGCAGAAGGGGAGAATTGTCAGAGCCCCCAGGGGTAGCACTCCGTTCAGCCACGAGATGTGTTCAGTCGACATTGGAGCTGAGCCGATCGGAGTCTCGGGACTTTGGAGCTGCGGCAGCACCGGTGATGCCCAGCCGAGGGCAATTCCACTCGAAAGGGATATGACGTTCACTGAAATTTTCGCAAATCAATGGATTGGCATTCTCTTTTTACGGTGATACACCAACTTCACAAAGACAACTTTGCTAATTGCTCTTGAGGGGACAACTTGGACATTATCTCAGTAGCGAAGTGGTAAAACAGTTTGAGTCGACTTATCTCCCAGTTGAGTTTTTGAGTGATATTTCGGAATTTAAGGGAGATAGCGAAATTTTCGTAACTACATTTGTTGTAGCTCTCAATCGGCTCTACAAAAAACTTTGTAATAAAATTTTTCTATCTTCCTTAGACCCAGAGATATTCATTGCAAACTGATTTCATTACAATACTCGCACGAAATAATTTAATAGAAAAACCTAGTGAATTCGTTAGAAAATTCTATTGACTTTCTATTGGTTTTTTGCCGATCCCATTGAAACGTTCACTCGAATATCTTAATAGAGTGCGATTTGTTTATATAACTTATTCTCTTCAGATATTTTTTATAGAATTTCTTCGGCTGAAATTTTCCAAGTTTTGTTTTCTTCTTATCAAGCAAATCAAACAAGAGAAACTTGGAAAATTCAAGCCGAGGAAATTCTATAGAAAGTCTTTCAATAGAATCGACCAAAAACTAATAGAAACTTCAATAGAAATACAATGGAATTGTCTAGCGAATTTGCTAGGTTTTCCTATTAAATTTTTCCATACGTGTACTAGGGCGCTTCGCTTCCCCCCTCCCCCATTTCTTCGCAAATCTGAGCATATTAAAAGCGGGCATTAACTCCTTTGTGATGAATAAGTGCATTCATAATGATGAGAAATAATATGCTGAAATCACTAGCCAATCATGCGCGCGCGATGCGTGCATCGGAGAAGATGACCCCTTATGACCCTCATATAATCCCCGTATGACCCTCCAGACAGTTATTTTGGCTCCCGTGAACCCTGCAAATTTTTGCGTTGTGTTAATTTACAAATTGATTATATAGAGAGAAATTTCCCCAAAATCACGTGCAGCGACGAATTCGTCGAGAGAAAATTTAATATTTTATTCGGAACCAGTAATTTTTGCAGTAAACGCCGTGGAAGCAATTTTACGGGAATCATGCTTTTACGGAAGAATTTTCGGTGAAGTCTTTCTCATGAAAAATCCATTTATGAAGTTATTTATGCATTTTTAATTTGATAACAGAGAATTCGTATTAAGAATCACTTCTGCAGCCGGAAGAATGCGTTGTTTGGACTGAATAAACTTCATTAGAATCGAATAAATAAGCTGATTCGATTGACTCGTAATGGAGCTTTTATTGAAACTCTAAGTTGATTTTATTTCATGTTTGCATTCTCATTAAATGAATACTTCCTAATTTTTATATTTTCATAAAACTGGAAAATATTCATATCCTTTCCATATTTGAAGAAAAAACAGTAATTTCAAGTTTGCACTGACACAAATGAAGAAAAACTAATTTTTCCATTTTCTAGCCGATTATCTCCTTTTAAAAATTTTGAGTCTCCAATTCGTGATTTTTGCTATTAACGCCATTCATTACATTCATCATTCTATCAAAAGACCAGGATAGAAATCGAATTGATGAGTATTCTTTCATTGTTCGAAAAGATATTCGATGGAAGTTTTACTGTTGCCAAAAATATATATATCAAGAATAACAATGAATCGAAGTAACTTAATCTAATCCTGAAGACGGAAAAGGCGAAGAAAATGAAATGCACGGAGAAATTTTTTAGAAAAATTCCATTGCTAGCACGCGAAAAGAGACGCAAAGTGACAGCCAGGAAAAAATTACTAGAAATTTTATGGGGAAAACGTGAATTTTTCCCCGTATTTCTGTGAAAATTTCACAGAAATCCCTACAAATTTAACCAGAAATACCAAGAAATTTTACCTTAACAGCACTAGAATTTTTCACAGCCGGTGGATTGTAATTTTTTCCAGTACTCGTACTAGAATTTTTCTAGAAAATTTTTCTCCATGTAAAATAGTATAGTATAAACTAATCTAGCAACGGGCGCAAAGCGTCCGTTCGCTAATTGTTTAAATGAATGGAAAAAGTTATTATAAAATACTCTCAGTGCGCTTACCTATCACTGCTGCAATCAACTGGTAAAGCTTCCCAGGTTCATGTTGACAGCCCGTTTTTTTCATATTTAGCACCAACTTATAAAATTGTCAGAAGAAATAACGGTCACGAACTTACGGAGTCAAGAACTACCGGAAGAATACTTAGAATATATTCTGCAAATACTGCCTAATGATTTTCACTGAAACATGCTCGTCATGTTGTATTTCGCATGTTCACTCCTCAGTAGCGATTGAAGCTTCGGTTAGATTTATAGACCGGCTCAAGTCTGTACCGCTTTTGTGATAAGTGACTACTGGGGATACATTATACAAGTTTGTCACTCAACATCTGAAACCAATCTTCAGGCTCTCACACATGTTCCACGTATTAGTACTATAATTGAACGAAAAACAAACTCAATTCATGGAAAAAAATACTGCAGGATATTGAATGAGCGGTGATTAGCTAATGGAAAAAAATGGCTTAGTCTGAGACGACAGATTATTTCGTGTTTATTTAATTTCAAATATTTTCCTGGGGTATTAACAGGGGGTCCGATATAATACCGCGATTACTGACAAAACATCACTGATTTACAGGCGCATCAAAATTTAGGGGGAAAGGTCGTTAAGATAGAAATCATCGGACACTTGCTGTCATCAAATGTATTAATAAATCGTCAAGTACACGAGACAATGAAAATTATCGTCGTATTAAATTAAGCGTATACCGATTTCGCTTATCAATTTTAAAGGATTTTCATTGAACTTTCCATTACTTTTTGGCCGATTCTATTGAAAAACTCCACAGCAGTAGCAATCAGTCCTGTTGTCTTCTCATTGTTTGAAAAATCAGTCCAATTGTTGTCCGATTGCTGACGGCTGTATAAAATAGTTTTACACGTGTGGATAATTTTTGTGTTAAATAGTTATGGAACCGGATGAGCCGATATATTCTCTCGTGCAGTCGTATTCGCTCTCTAGGCCATTGTCTCGACAGTTAAACATTAGCTTTGGGATATTATCTCTAGAGTTTACACTAGCTTTGGGAGGTTCTTCTTCCTAAAGCTAATTTTTTTAATGATTTCTAAAGGTCGCAATTTTTTGATTACGTGGTACTTGGTTATATTATACTCCAGTGAAGAATACCTTCTCAAACGATAGTTCTCCTTATAAATTAATTTATTCATTAATTAATAGCGAACGGGCGCTTCGTGCCCGTCGCTAGATTATATTATATTATATTCATTTATTTTATTGTTTTCTTTCCAATTTTTCTTGGCGGTCAGATAAAATTAAATTTATTGGATTCTATTCCCATTGTAGTATACAAATTGGGGGAGCAGTTTTTCTCATTTTCAAATGAAGAGATATTTATGTTAAATAATATCAGTATAATATAGTAATTCCTCTTAATGAAATCAAATCATGTAAATGAAATTTTTCGTTTTCATGATCTGATTTTATTAAGAGGAAATGAGAAAAATTCAGGGAGAGATGATCAGCAAGAAAATAAAAGAAAACGATTTTTTATTCTTCTGAAAAATTTAAAAACTGATTTTCTTTTTAAATGACGAAAAAATATCAATATGTTCCCTCTCTATGATCTAATTTCAATGGAAGAATGTGATAAAAAGAACAGAGATACGCGATCAGTAAGAAACTAAAAATTTCGATTTTTCAATGTCTCCGGAAAGTTTTAAAATTGATATATTTTTTTAAATAATGAAAGAATACCCATCAATTCAATTTCTACCCTCACATGTTGATAGAATACATTTAAAAAAATAGCGAAGAATAAAAATCGGAGATGAAAAATTTTATCGGATTAATATAATGTAATAATTGACTTATTAATTTGGCATAGAAATGAATTTTTCATGTCGAGCGATTATTGACATCTCAGTGAAAGCTTGAGTTTTGAAAATCACTTTCAATTGAATTAAAAATCCCCAAACTCTTGTTCCACTCATCAACTAAAATAATTTATTCACCACTCGATTACACGCATATAAAATGTATATAAAATACTCCATACACTAATTTACTCAGTCGTATTTATACTCTTAGTTATCATCTCTACAGCAGCTTCGGGAAATGGATCCTTCTTCTTCCTCCTCTTGCCGTCATTCAGTTCTTTGAGAATCGACTCGATGCTCCTCCCCTTGGTCTCAGGGACGAGAAAATAAGTGAATCCCAATATGCAAATGCACATGCCTGCCAGCAACAAAAAGCATCCGTGGAAGCCAACGGTGTTGATGATCAGTGGAAAGAACTTCGTCATCATGAATGAGCCTGACCAGCCGAGGCCCATCACCACTGAACTCGCGAAGCTCACGATGTCCGCACTGAAGACCTCGGACATGATGACGAAGGGGACTGGCCCCATACCCAGGCAGTAGACGACCCCGTAAGTCGCCAGGGCCACCACTGGAATCCACGATACCGAGGACACGTCGTACCCGTAAGTCTTCACCAGCGAGAAAAGCCCGAATGCTGTGTGGCAGAGCGACATCGCGATGCAGGATATGAACAGGAGCTTTCGCCGGCCGAGTCGCTCCATCGTCATTGTAGATAACCAGGAGCCAAGCAGCTGGACACTACCGACTACTATCGCCGCGTGGTTCGGCGACATTGGAATGTTGGCGGATTTGAAGACGCTTGCGGTGTAGGACAGCTGAAATTATTTTTTTAAATGTTATTACAATTCTCAACTATATTATCCCCTGGGCTATTCTACTCGGTCAACCTTAGATTTTTTTAAGGCATAAATTACTTGGAAAGCGGGATGCTACATGCTATCCATCGACTTTCCGGACCTCTATGTGAGGGAAATAATTGAATAATTATCAATGCACAAATTAAAAAATTCGGAGGCACACGGGCTCGAACACAAGTGGGGTATGATCCCACATCTTCTGTTTGCCGGACAGGTGCTCTGCCAATTGCCAGAGCAAAAAATAATAAAATAATAATATTAATATATTTAATTGTTAGTATAATTGGAGTTTCGTTTTTACGTTGTCGTAAGTGCAAATGGCGATCGGTATTTTTTTAATTGGTAGAGAGAGAGAATTGACAGTGCAGTTGCTAAAAAGTTGTATGATTTCGCGATTTTTAAAGAGATGACTCAATTTTTTAAAAGCTAGAAGAAAGGGGATGTCTGTTTTTCTCATGGTTTTTTGTCTTGAATTTTTTTATGTGGAAGAAGAAAACAACTTCAAGAGAATGTGCCATGTATAAAAGTCAGAATCTAGTGACGTTTTCGCTTTAAATATTCGTCCAAAGTGGAAATATGCGACCGCGTTATTTCTTTTTTTTTTCCTTTCAATTTTTGTCGATTCGGAAGTACACATAAAATATTACCCCTTTCCGTCCTATTTTTCTGTAATTGGGGTTTCTTTTTTGCATTGTCATGAGTGAAAATAACAATAGATTTTTTTTATTGGTAGAGAGTCTAGTAGTTGTGAGAAAATTGTACAGTTTTGCGATTTTCAAAAAGATGTTTCACTTTTCTAAAAGATAGAAGAGAATGAATGTTGATTCTTCTACGCGATTTATTCTGTTTTTTCATGTTTTCTTTCTTAATACATTATATATAAAAATCAGAATCTACATATTGACGTTCTTCCTTCAAATATTCAAATTCTGCGGAATTTGGAATTCCAGGAGAAGTTTCTCAGAATTTTCCTTTCTTTTCATTAATTTCTCCGGAATAATTAAACTGAAATTTACAGTCCCCACCGATATCTCCATAAAATTATGAATTTTCACTGACAAAATTCCTCGACATTTCAGTGGAAACGTTACGTCTTCGAAATTTCCAAGACTTACCGGAAATTTCAGTGGAGAATTTCTAACAGGGCGCTTCTGTATCTTTTATCTATTCATTCTACATCTTTTATATTATATTCAAGTGTTCGTGTGAACATATTGAATAAAATCATTGCTTGAAAAAAATGGTATGTATGGTAAATTGATCCCGGGAAATTGTATTCACCATTGGCGATATTCCTGATAATTCTTGTCCAGTTATAAGGCCAACAACTATGACGAACGCTCTCGTCGTTCCCCGGTCTCGGAACAAGTCTCGGAAACCCACGGAGTCACTGTCGTCCAGGGATTCTTTGTTCAGCGATTGAAGACGTCGAAGTTCATCTTCCACTATCGGCTTATTGTTATTTTTATACCACATCAGAGATCTGCGATACATTGAATATTCATTTTTCACGGTTGCTTGTTAATAAGTGTGGGTTACAGACAAGGCATCATCTTTACTCGTGTCCATGGCAGATAACGAAATCATGGGAGGCTACAGTCATTAATAATTCATTTTGCACGTCTGACGCGTGCGATTTCGGGCTCTTCTGCTCTTTTGTAATTAATCTATTGGTTATTGATATTCAACAATCGCGTGGAACTTGTTAGCATTGTTTAGTGATTTATTACTTTCCAACGCTCTGTTGTCCGCGAGAAGAGGAAATTGTAATATCAATGAATAATGGAATTTTGAAACGAGAATCGATTTTAAATGAAAAAACCAGATTCACACGCACGAAGAAATTTAATAGAGAAACCTATCGAATTCGTTAGAAAATTCTATTGAATTTCTATTAAACTTTCTATTAGTTTTGGCTGATTCTAGTGACATGTTCAATAGAAAACATTCAATAGAAAAAGTCAACAGAATTCGACTTTTCTATATAACTTATTGTTTTCATATATTTTCTACAGAATTTGCTCGACTTTTCTAATTTTTTTGCTCGAAATTTTCCAGTTTTTTTTAATTCTATTTTTTTTTCTTCTCATCAAGAAAATCAAACGAGAAAATTTGAGCCCAGGAAATTCTATAAAAAATATTTAAATAGAATAAGTTATACAGAAAAATTGAATTCTATTGACTTTTTCTACTGAATATTTTCTATTGAACAATTTAATAGAATCGGCCAAAAACTAATAGAACAGTTCAATAGAAATTCAATAGAATTTTCTAATGAATTCAATAGGTTTTTCTACTCAAATTTTTCGTCCGTTCAATGAAATTTAAATTTTCAGAATTATATAAAAAATTATGTCTTTGGCAGAACGGCTCCATGTTTAGAAAACTTTATCAAAAAAAGCTCATCAAAACTACTTGCAAACTAAAAAAATTGAAGAAAAAAAATTTGATCAACTTGAACTTCGATAAACTTGAAAAAAAAATTAAAAACTTCAAAAAAATAATGCAAAATAATGGAATTCTAATAAAAAAAAATCTCAAGAGAAAAATTTTCACCAGAAATTTGAAATCGATTGACTTTTTCTCATCGAATATCCAATACAATCAGCGCAAAAAGCAAATAGAATTTTTCAATAGAATTCCAATAGAAATCCTATAGAAACCCCATAGAATTCCTATAGAATTCCCCTCAAATTTTCTAGCGACTTCGTTAGGTTTTCTATTCAATTTTTTGATACGTGTCAAAACATCATTTACGTTCAGTTTTTTCTTGATGAAGTCAAGTCCCCATATTGCCCCACCCTCCCCTACCTCTTCGCCTCTGTCAGTTTCCCCTTCCTCACAAGATGAATCGGCGTTTCCGGCATGAACACAAAACTCGCCAGGAACACAACAGGAATAGCGAGACCAAAAACCGCGAACATGTGATAAGAGAAGACAGTTCCGAGGATGTACCCCCCAACAATTCCAATCCTGAAGGAAAATAGTAGCAAACTTCCGAATAGTCCTCTGACACTGGTGTCCGCGATCTCGGACACGTAGATGGGAACAAGGAAGAAGGACACGGCGCACGCAGATCCAGCGAGGAATCGCGCCACCAGGAGATAAGCGTAACTGCTCGCGAAGATTGTCAGGAGCCAGCAGGCGACGAGGGGCGCAGCTATGAAGAATCCTGTATTCTTCCGTCCGAAGCGCTCGGCTATTCCACTGCAGAAGGGGAGGATTGTCAAGGCGCCCAGGGGCAGTGCAGAGGTAAGCCATGATGCTTCGTCATCTGTCATTGGTTTTGCGCCCACTGGGGTCTCCGGACTTTGGAGGTGAGGGAGGATTGGGGAGTTCCACCCCACACTCACTCCACTCCCCAATACCGCTAGGTTCACTATCATTTTTGGAAAATATCGTTTTTTATACGTGAAACCAAGAGAATTGTTTTGTTGAATTGAGTAAGCTTTATTTGAATTCAATTAGGGGATTTATTCAGTTGAGTTTGAATTGTTTTTTCGTGGATATAAACAAATATTTCGTTGACACGTATAAAAAAATTAATTGTCAATAACTTTTTATTTTTCTGCAGACATCCTTGGACATGAATTTTTTAATTTTTTCTGCCGCATTTGAAAAACTTGGAAAAATCAACATCGATAGGTTTTTTTCTTGAAAAAGATATTTATTGATGAAATTTTATAATGGATCGAATTTATCAACAGGTAATCCTTTATTTGGTCCCAATCGAGACTCAATATTTTCATTGGGGTCAGTAGATGAGTTCATTAATTCCCTAAAAAAATATTTATTTTAATGCAATAAAATTTGATAGAATTAAATTAGGGGATTTATTCAGTTGAGTGTGATTTTCATTTGCATTTTTATTTGCATTAATTTGTTTTTTCGTTGATATTAACAAGTGTTTCGTTATTGACACGTATAAAAAAAATTAAATGTCAATAAATTTTTATTTATTCTTCGGCAGAAATCCTTGGGCATGAATTTTCTAATTCTTTCTGCAGTATTCAAAAAATCTGGAAAAATCACCATCAATAGGTTTTTTCTTGAAAAATATATTTATCGAAAAACGCATGGGACAATAGCATGATTTCCACTAGAATTGGGGCAAAAAAATGAAATTTTTTAACGAATCGAATTTACCAACATTTAGTGATCCTTTATTTGATCCCAATAAAGCTTAAACATTTCCGTTTAGATCAACACATGAGTTCATTAATTCTAAAAAACTTTTGAAACGAACAGAAAAATTTCGAATAAAGAGTTTCCCTCAATTCAAACTAAGTCGATTTTCTTCAACAGAAATTTCCAGTGAACAATATTCGAATGGAATAATTCGTATAAAAAAATGAAAACTCGATTTGTTTCATTAAAAATTTATATTCGACCGGCCGAAGACTCTCAAAAATCACCATAATCTCGAATGAAATACCTCAATCAATTTCTTCACTCAATCAACTAAATTTTCAGTAACTATAACTCACCTAATATAGTCGCTATGAATTGACGCCATTTTCCCGTCTCCTCAGGTATGCTAACAGTCTTCGACATATCTTCACCCGCTGATAATAGTTTATCGAATGAAAATTATGGGAATATCTAGCTGGCGTGCATGTCCCCAACAAAATTCCATCAACTATCAATGAAGTGTTATTACATCAATCAAAATTACGACTCTGATAAGAATATCCCCAGGACCGGGCAAGACCGGCAAACAGTAGACCAAAATGGTTGTTCCGATTGGCGATTTGATATCACAATCCTTATCATATTCGATCTAGTATCATTGTGTACTTGTGCTTCCAATCACGGTGTCTTGTGAGAAGAAATTTTTTACAATTTCATGCCAACTATCTGTGACGTATTGTTGAATACATATTTGAAATGACGGAAAATATTTGTTCTGCTTATCATTATCGAAAAAGTCTAATTTAATACCCCAGTTAGACGTACAAAACTGTGTGCCATATTGTAAATCTACGGGAAGATGTTCATATGAGAATAAATAATTACACACAGCACTATGGAAATAAATAACGGCGATAAGAGAGAAAAGAGTGGATATTTTTTTCAGCGGCTGCGACGGGTATTTCGGGTATTAAGGATGTACACCCCTTCGGCCAAAATTCACATTTTTTTTTATTTTTCTGGCAAATTCTGATTTTGATCGGATTGACGTGAAAAAATATACAGTTTTTGCGTCTTATCATTACTTAATAATTCACGAAATTTCATGACCCTCTTATTATTAATGAACATCACGGAGATGAGGACAATTATAAATAATACAATTGCGATGAAAATTACATGATTTCCAATCCAATTGGAGAAAAAAAACTAATGGAATGCTGAACAGATCGAATTCATGCAATTGACAGTCGTCGGGGAATTGTGAATACACGAGATGTGTATTTGAGGGTAAATAATAGGCGCCGCGTGTCAGTGACAAGAAGCAACCTTCTATTTCGAGACAGTCTCAAAGAAAATTACACATTACCAGAAAGATAAATAGTATAATAGCGATAAAAATACGGAAGAATTATTTCGTCAGCTTCTCTCTGGTCTTAACACAGGAGAGTAAGTGAAGACATCAGTGCAAGTGTAGAAAAAAAATCAACAACTATATTTTTTTTTCCATATATTTATTGAAAAACGCATCGCAAAATTACATTATTTTCAATTGGTGCAAAAAAAATGGAATTCCTTAATAGATCGAATTATTAAACAGGAAGATAAATAGTACCACGGACGAAAAAATTCAATAGAAAAACCTATCGAATTGGTTAGAAAATTCTATTGAATTTCTATTGAATTTCTATTTCAGTTTTTGGCCGATTCTATCGAGATTTTTTCTATAGAATTTCCTCGGCTCAAATTTACATATTGTGTACAATATGGTTCTGTATTTTTCTACAGAACTATATATTTTTTTATTACAGTGAGAAATGAATTTCTCATTTTTTACAATTACTGTAAATAAAAGATTACAGTACATAAAAAAAATACATAGACATTATATTACATTATTTGATAAGCGGAATAGAGGCTTAAAAAATCGTTACACTGGAATTTTCAAAAGTGGACTTCCTGAATTACCTCGAAGTGTCTAGAATTTTCTAGACTTCCGATATATGGTGCTGCACATAAGGACCGTTTCCCGAAATGACCCCCCAGATTGAAACCATAGACGTATCCACGTAAAAAAAATCCTTTAGCTTCTCCAATGTGCCTCCAGCCCCTCTAAAATCGTTTGAATACTCTTTCCCCTGGTCTCAGGCACGAGGAAGTGAGTGAAGACGAAAGTGCAGCTGCAGAATGCCCCGAAAATGAAGAACCCACTGTAAATTCCTAGAGTGTCAATGACCAGGGGAAAAAATTTCATGAAGGGAAAGGCAACGAGCCACATGACCGTTTGGCAGATGCAATTGGCGAATGCGGACACATCGGAACTGAAAATTTCGGTGGCGACGACGTAGGGCACTGGACCCACACCGAGTCCGTAAGCAATAACGAAGATTGACAATGCGATTATTGGAGTCCAGCTGAATGACGACAGATTGTAGTCTAGGCTCTGGAGGAGGAAGAAGGAGCCGAGGATGCAGTGGCAGATGATCATTCCCGCTGATGACGCCAGGATTAGGGTTCTACGGCCAGCTCGGTCCATCGCAAGGGTTGTCAACCATGATCCGAAGACTTGGATCACTCCTATGAGTATCGTCGCGGCGTTGGGGGAGAGGGAACTCCCGGCGAGTTGAAAAATTGTGGCCGTATAGGTCAGCTAAAAAAATTCGAATTATTCTGTGGCGAAGCGGTAAAACGGTCAAGTCAATTTTCACCCAGAAAAATATTCAGTAGTAATACCACTAGTGCTTCAAAACTATCGGATATTTTCCGATAGCTTCGTTGCCTATTAAGAACGATTGTGTCAAATTTTGCAGCTTAAAATTTTGTTTGCAAAATTTGACACAATCATTCTTAATAGGCAACGAAGCTATTGAAAAATATTTTTTATTTTTTTGCTATCAACAAATAAAAAATAGAGTGGAAAAACCTGATAAATTCATATTGAGGAATTCCTATAGGAAGTGTTGAATAAAAAAAAGAATTCTGGTGATTTTGTCGGTAGAATAGTTTCGATTCGATATTTTCTATGAAAACGCGAAATTGAGTAGAATTTTTATACGATTTCTCCAAGTTTTTTCATAAAATTTTTTTTGTGCGCGATATAATCAACTTTCCGATACGGAGTTATTTTTAATTATATTGTTGAGTGTTCTCTCTTCCCACACCTTGTCCATCTTCATATTTTCATTTTTTCCGGTCATTCTTTTATCTCATGTCTTTATTCCTGCACTTGTGCTATCACTTTTTGTATTTCTTTTACTTTAAAATTATTTCTCTTTCGATAAACTGTTATCTGTAAGTGAAGTTCTATCGTTTAACAATATGTACTTACTACAACGAATAATCCACACGTGGCGGGTGCATTCAGCAGCCCCAGGGCGATTACAAATCCCCGAAATGTTGCTCGATCTCGGAAGAGATCTTTGAACCCAACAGATTTGTTCTTCGTCGAATGCTGCAGGGCTTGCAATTGAAGCTGTTCTAGGTGGATTTCTACTGAGGCTCTGTCGTTGTTCTTCAACCACATCAGAGATCTAGCAAGACAATTTATTTTTTCCAGTGGAAGACACGCACGAAAAAATTTAATAGAAAAACCCTTCGAATTCATTAGAAAATTCTATTGAATTTCTATTAAACTTTCCATTCGTTTGTGGCTGATTCTATTGACATGTTCAATGGAAAACATTCAATAAAACAAGTCAACAGACTTCGGTTTTTCTATATAACTTATTCCTTTCATATATTTTCTATAGAATTTGCTAGACTCAAATTTTCCAATTTTTTTTCATTCTATTTTTCTTTTCTTCTCATCAAGAAAATCAAACGAAAAAACTTAGAAAATTCGAGCCGAGGAAATTCTATAGAAAATATCTCAATCAATAGAATAAGTTATACAGAAAAATTGAATTCTCTTACTTTTCCTACTGAATATTTTCTATTGAAGTTTCAATAGAATCGGCCAAAAACTAATCGAACACTTCAACAGAAATTCAATAGAATTTTCTAACGAATTCGCTAGGTTTTTCTAATAAATTATTTCGTGCGTGGAAGATTACCTGGTAGCTTCAACGATTCTCCCTTTCCTAACAAGATAAACCGGCGTTTCCGGAATGAATAAAAGCCCAACGGCGGAGACAACAGGCATCGTGAGGGCAGACAACGCGAATAATTTATACGAAAGGACAGCACCGAGGATGTACCCCAGAACGAGTCCAGTATTGAACGCGAACCTCAGGATACTTCCCAGTTGTCCTCTGATGCTGTCCCCCGAGATCTCCGACACGTAAATCGGTACTAGGAGGAGACACATCGAGCCTCCGACGCCGACGAAGATGCGGGCCATCAAGAGGCTGATGTAATTCGTCGCGAAAGCTGTTAAGATCCAGGAAATGAAGAAAGGAATCATCATGACGTGGGCCGTGCGCTTCCGGCCGAGACGTTCAGTGATGCCGTTGCAGAATGGCAACATCAGTGCGGCTCCGAAGCAGACGACTCCGGCCAACCAGGAAATTTGTTCGTCTGTCATTGGGGCGGAACTCACAGGGGTTTTTCCAGCTTGGAGGTCTGGAATCACTGGGGAAACCCAGCCCAGTGTCACCCCAAACGTGAGGGATGATAAATTGACTGGAGTTATAAAATAGGGGAAACATTTTATTATTTATATTTATTTACCAAAATTAAATAAGTGTGAATAATAAAATAATGAAGTGTAAACAAATTCAATTTGCCACCAAAATTGAATAAATGTGAATAACTGATAACATACACGCACGAAAAATGTTAATGGAAAAACCTATCGAATTCGCCAGACAATTCTATTCAAATGTTCAGGAGAAAATATTCTATGAAAAATGTCAAAAGAATTTGATTTTTCTATACAATTTATTCTTCTGAGATAGATTCTGTAGAATTTCCGCGGTTCAAGTTTCTCTGTTTGATTTTCTTGATGAGAAGAAAAGAAAAACAGAATGAAAGAAAATCAAAAATTTGAGCCGAGGAAATTTTATAGAAAATATCTGAAGAGCATGAGTTCTTCAGATATAGAAATAATAGAAAAATTCAATAGAATTTTCTGACGAATTCGCAATAGAAAGGTTTTTCTATGAAATTTTGACGTATGTGATTCTGTTTTTTTTTCTATAAATTGGCACAGAATATAATGAATACTTATTAATGTCGCGACGAATTGCCGACACTTTCCCGACTCCCGCGATGTGTTTTTCCCTTGCGGCATGGTGCCTACTCTTCACTCACTCAATCTTGAATTCAAAATGCTGTTTATTTTTTAGTCCGCAAATTATAAACTACTGAACTAGTGGCGATTGATGAATCCGTGCGTGATAATTGGAGGAATATTCTTTTCATTTTGGAATAAGAGATTTATGCGAGATAGGCTGTGTGCGCAGAGCAGCAATAATCTCGTTTGGTAATTGCAAATGTGAGCCACATTGGGATTCTTGATAGTCACGTCTCGATGATTTTCATCAATTCTGTTCGTCCGCTTCCGACCTCATAAACATCAAAATATATAGTGATGAGAAAACCACTGAATTCTAATTATTAATTTGACCTGGCAGAACGAAGTGATCAGGGATTAACGCCCTTTTGGCTCTACGAGAAATAAAAGTTGAGAAAAATGTGAAAACGTCGGAATGGATTCCTGGGCTTTTCCAGGGGCCTAGAAGGGTCATATATTTAATCCAGAAATGAGGATAAATAGCTTCCACTGTAATTGAGGAATTTCAGCTGAGAGAAACGCACGAAAAAATTTAATAGAAAAATCTAACGAATTCGCTGGACAATCCCATTGGATTTCTGTTGAACTTTCTATTAGTTTTTGGCCGATTCTATTGAATGTTCAATAGAAAATATTCTATAGAAAAAGGAAATAGAATTGGATTTTTCTATACAACTCAGAATTAGAATTTCCTAGGCTCAAATTTTCCAAGTTTTTTTCGTTCTTTTTTTCTTTTTATCAAGAAAATCAGACAAGGAAATTCAGAAATATGTCCATCATTTTACATATGCAGAGGGAAAATAATAAAAACGAATATGGTACCAAAAATATTTTATTCAATTTTGATAATGATCAATCAATTATACAGTATTTTTTAAACATTTTTCTCAGGTAGTCTCTTCACTCTCCTGTTCCTAGATCAAATAACAACTCTTTCAGTCCAAATTCTCAAGTACGAGCGAATCTATATTATTAATGTTAATTGACCTTTAGACTCCTCATATATTTATCCAACTCATCTTCGGAGTCGTCATTCTCCTCCAGTCGTTTCTCCGGTGAGTCTGTCGTGACTTCCGGTGACTCTGCGTCGAAATACTTCTCCTCCTCGTCCTGTTCCCTCAACTCCACGTTGTCATACGCCTCGTTATCGTCAACAGTACTGTGAAGAATAAATTTATTGAGGTGATCATTAAAGATTTTTCAATTCAGAAGCTTGAGAATAGCCAAGTGAATATTTCTATTGAGACGTTTTCTACAGGAATTCCTCGACATGAATTTCCTAAGTTTTTCCACTCTATTTTTCTTCTTTTTCAGTGGAAAAAAGCAAACAAAATACTTGGAACTAATTAGTACTAATAGTACACTAATAGAAATTTCCACAGAAATCGATTTTTTAGGGCCTGCCCTGACGGAATTCTGTATCTTAGAGTACAATAAATTTTTTTCAATCCACTTAAGGATATCCAAATATCTTTTAGTTTAGTACAAACCACACTACAGATTCAACCGTTTTCAATCACCAAATTTGCCAGTTAAATTACGTGCGAAAAATTTGAAAAAAATCATGAATTCAAATTACATTTTCCACAGAATTATTGTTTTTAAACATTAGTTGTTTACAAATTATTTATAGAAAATGCTCATAATTTCCAAAAATTGCAATTTTTTAATTATTTACTATTTTATTATTTTAATTATTTCAAATGGCGGCGATTTTTTTCTGTCTTCCTCCCAAAGTAACCTTTCAAATGTTTTTCAGATTTTTAAAATGTTTTCTAACAATTCAATATCGAGATTCAAATTCAGACCTGCAAAGTTTAAATAATAAAATCATTGTGAATCATTGCAATTTTTTAATTATTTCAATTGAAAACCTCACATATTTTTCCATTATGTACTATTTTATTATTTTAATTATTTCAAATAGCGGTGATGTGTTCTATCTCCCTCCAAAAGCAAACTTTCTCATTTTTTTTCAGATCTTTAAAATGTTTTCTAATGCTTCAACGTCGAGATTCAAATTCAGACCTGCAATTTCTGTTTAAATAATAAAACCACTGTAAAATTCCCCTAAACTTGGGGTCAAATGGGGCTCAAATAAAACAGGTTCGACTACAAAAATACAAAAGCGTTTTACTGGAGATAAAATAGCCAAAGTACTTGGACGCAATAAAACAATTAAAAAACCCAATAAACCTTAATACCTATAATCAAAGTCAGTGTCTCTCCCCTCGAGGAAGCTCTCGTACATGTGGCTGACGAACTCCTGCCTGAGCACCTGCTGCTCCTCCCTCTCAATCTCCTCAGCCCGACAATTCCCAAAATTCCTCCTCCCCTTCGTCTCCACCTCGTAAGCCCCCACCTCCCTCTCAATCTCCCCCCAATTCTGCCCCTTCTTCCCACCCCCAGGACGCTCGCCCCCATCATCGGACTCCGAATCACTCTCCTCCAGCACCTCCTCCTCAGCCTCCTCCTGGGCCCTCCTCAGGTCCCTCACCCCATCCCTCTCGATTCCCTCCAACAGCAAATTAACAAACGTGATATTCGTCGTGTCCACGTTGTCACGAGCCTTCCTCTCCTCCTCAGTGAGAAATCTCCCGATCAGGTGATCGTACAGCAGTGGATTTCGCTTCATCATCGCCGTTTCACTGAAATACTCCCCCTTCTGCACCATCTCCTTCCAAGCCTCGTACCTCCGGTTCTTCCTGTCAATTCTCCTCGTCTCGGCATTCAAAAATCTTCTCAATTTACCAACGTGATAACTAGTCTCGTAATCACCGGATTTCTCGGTGAAGTAATCCAGCAAATGGGGCTTCAGGCTCTTGCCGAAGCGCGAGAGAAACTGGTGGTGATTTTTTTTCAGCAGATCCTCCGCTATTTTTCGTTTCTCGAGGAACGACAGCTCGGGATCGTCTTTCTGCTGACTTTTAAATATTGCTGAGGAATTCGCTACCGTGTCCAGTATCTCCTCCTCAGCGTTTTTGGTTAGGGCCGGGGAATTATTCACTTCCGATGGGTTTCGGTTTATTTTGTCGTCGGGGGGATTATTCCTCGCTCCAGGGGAATTCGTCATCTTTGAGTCGTTTTTCTCGGGGGTTCCCGTTTTGTTATTACTCATTTATTACGGTAATTGACGAAGGGGGTACGACCAGAGATTTTGTACGACTGCAGCAATCACAACAGACTGACTCACACAGCAATGCACATAACCTCACTATTCAGTTACTGACAGCCAAAGATTACACAGAAGTTACCGTTTGTTTTAGGGTAATAATTAGTTATAATTGTTTTGAGAGTTGAATTGGTCGAGGGGAGATGGTGTGAGGCTGACTGGGACTGACGTGAAATGTGATTGTTGAATGTAAGTGGGAAATTTTGATTTTTTTGCAATTTATTTCGGTTTTGTATTGGTGGGCGAAGGATTGTGGGTGATTTATGGAGATGAATTGTTTTTGGGTTTTAGAGGGGAGTAAGAATGAGCGATATTGAGCTTCCGGGACAAGAGCGGTGGGCATGGAACTGGACACAATTGTGCGGGGTACGAGGGAGCATAAGACCTCTGAATCCTGACACTAACGATCTCGGGTTGTGCTTCCAGCAGCTCTATCTTCAGGTAGAATAGCTTGTTTCTTGGTTTTTTAGGCAGTAAGTGAATTTAGGAGTTATTGTGGGAAACTGATTTTTGACATTTTTTGGGGGCTGGAATTAATCAGTGAAGCTATTTTAAATTTTGTCGGTCTGGCTGGGAATGTCTTTGAATTTATCCGGAAATTTAGCTCAAGAATTTATTATTCTAGAGTTTTTTTCATTGTTGTTTCGAAATTTTTAATTGATGATCAAATCTATAATGTTGGAGATTTACTAGGAAATTCTGTTAATTTTTTTACCGAGATTTTATAGTCCTATTGAAATTCTAAAAAAATTCTATCTGAATTTTTATCTGTTTTTTTTGCAATTTCTGTTGAAAATCATGCAATTTTGTCATGCGTTTTTTTGATAGAAACAAAATCAATAGATTTTTTGGCTTTTTTTCTTGGATTTTTTATGAGAAAGAAGAAAAATACAGCAGAAAAAAAATAGAAATAGTAAACATGTATAACAAATTTATACCCAAGGATTTCTATTTAAAAACTCCCAAGAAAAAATTTACATAAGAAAATAAAAATCCATTCATTTTTCAAAGCCATTGAATTCTCATAAAATTTTAGTAAAATTTCAATAAAATCCCCCAAGCAAAAGCTGGAAATTTTCCTTTCTCCCCGCGAATTTTTCTATGCGCTTAAAGAAGCAATAAAACACGACAAATAATTTTAAATAATCTTAAGTATCAAAATGAATAATTCAGTCAACTCCACAATTTTCTAAATCTCTTCGTCAGCGTTTGTTTTAACTTATATTCCAAAAATTTTCACGTACGAAAAAATTTCATAGAAAAACCCAGCAAATGCGGTAGAAAATGCTTTTACCCTCTCAATCTTTCTATAAGTTTTTTCCTGATTCTATTGAAAAGTTTCGCAGCTTATGTGTCCTTTTGTCAATAGAACTCTTAAATGACAACTGTTCTACAGGAAAAATCGAATTCAATTTTCAATGAACGTTTAAAAAAGCGCGTTGTTAGATAGAATCAATCGAAAACTAGTAAAATTTCCAGAAGTTCAGTAGCAACCCAATAGAATTTTCAACACTCCTATTCGCTCCATTTTGCCGTGAATTTTTTCGCGCGTGTTAGTCAATCACCCCCATAGCCACCATCTAACACCTCTCCCCTGCAACCCGCAGATTCCAACCTTGGGTCTCCTCGCGATCGCCTCGGCCTACTACTGCGGCAGAAGAACGACCCTAGCCCCCTACGAGCGCTTCTCGCACTACGCGCTCACCCTCCGCCTCCTCATAACCGCCTGTCTGGCGATTCTCCCCATAATCCGTGCGTACATAATCCTCTCAGACACAACGCTCCCCTCCCCGCGGAACCTCACCTCCCCTCTCTCCCCCCTCCAGCGCGCAAACCCCCTCCTCGACTCCCCTGAGATCTCCAACGAGGAGACCTCAGCGAAGCCCATCGACTACCTAGTGGCCGGCACCGAGGGCCTAGCCTGGATGATGCACCTCTGCTTCGTCCTGAGCCTCCGCCGAGGCACGAGGTTCAGCCTGCGAGGGCCCGTCGTCATCAGAGCCCTCATCTTCATGCTGATCGGCATATCCGCCCTCCTCCTAAGCACCCACATCAAGCATTCCCCATCCAACGACGTCCTACCCAACCTCTCCCTGGGCTTCAGCATAACAGTCGTCGCCCTGATGTGCCTCTACGCCCTGACCCTGCTCCCAACCCCCAACGAAAATCCTCGTCAAAGGGGCTCGAGGTACACAGAGATCGGTGAGAACACAGCCCTCCTAAACTCCCCAGGCCACTCCTACATTCACTTCCTCGAGGACCAAGACCCGAACTACCTGGGGACCGCCATGGAAGGCAACCCATTTCTCTCGAGGCTCCTCTTCCACTGGGTGACCCCCATGATGGAGAAGGGGGTGAGAGGCTCCCTCAAGCACGCCGACGACCTGTACGACCTGCCGGAGCACGTGAGCACCGCCTCCATCAACTGCGAGATCGACAGGTTCATCAGGAAGCCCCCCAGGTCAAGCGTCTACGTCGATCCTGATCGGGACCAAACGTCTCCCCCCAGCAACAACATCTCCCTCCTCCGGCTGCTCCACAGGTGCTTCGGCTGGCAGTTCTACGCCGTCGGAATCCTCAAGTTCATAGCTGACTGCTCCGGCTTCGTCGGCCCCATCCTCCTGAACAAAATGGTCGGCTTCATCGAGGACAAGGACAAACCGCTGGCCTACGGATACCTTTACGCATCCCTGATGTTTCTCGCGACCCTCATCGGGGCCTTCGCCATCGCCCACTTCACCTTCTGGATGAGCATCGTGGGACTCAAAATAAGGAGCACTGTCGTCACTCTTGTCTACAAGAAGACCCTTCACTCCTCAAATGTCAGGTTGAACCAGGAATTCACGTTCGGGGAAATCGTCAACTTCATGAGCACTGACAGCGACAGAATCGTCAACAGTTGCCCCAGCTTTCACACCTTCTGGAGCATTCCTCTGCAGTTGGTCGTGACGCTTTATCTTCTTTACAATCAGATTGGGCTTTCTTTCCTCGCGGGATTGGCATTCGCTGTTATTCTGATTCCGATTAATAAGTTCATTGCCAATAAGATTGGGGTTTTGAGCACAAAGATGATGGGGTTCAAGGATCAGAGGGTGCGCCTCATGGGGGAGATCCTCCGGGGAATAACGACCATCAAGTTGAATGTCTGGGAGGAGCACTTCCTCCGGGAAATCGCGACGCTCAGGGAGGGGGAGATCAAGTATCTCCGCGGGCGGAAGTACCTCGACGCCCTCTGTGTGTACTTTTGGGCAACTACCCCCGTGTTAATATCGATACTAACCTTCGGGACGTACGTGCTCGCGGGGAATCCCCTAACTGCCAAAACTGTTTTCACGAGTATGGCTCTACTAAACATGCTGATAGGGCCGCTTAACGCCTTCCCGTGGGTTTTGAATGGGTTGACTGAGGCCTGGGTCTCTGTGAAGAGGATCCAGAGGCTTTTGGACCTCACCGACCTCGACGTGTCGACTTACTACTCGGATCCGCCCATCGGGTACGACATAATGCTGAAAAACGCGTCGTTCACTGCGAATGACGCGAAGGAGGAGGGCATTCGGGAGGAGAATTCCTTGGAGAATCTCGATGAAATCCTCCCGATGCCGTCGACGTCGACGGCGGTTTTGGAATCGACACCGTCGAAGAAGTCAGTGTCCTTTGAGAGGGATAGGGTCTTCAGTCTAAGGGAGCTGACTCTTCAAGCGAAGAGGGGACAGCTGATAGGAATTATGGGAAAGGTCGGAGGGGGGAAGTCCCTCTTTCTGGACGGCATTCTTGCTGAGATTACCAAGCTGAATGGGATTGTGGCCGTCAGTGAACTTGATAAGGGCTTCGCCTACGTCAGACAGACCCCCTGGCTCCAGCGTGGAACCATCCGTGAGAACATCCTCTTCGGAAAGGCGTACGATTACAATAAATACAGGAGTGTTCTCAAAGCTTGTGCTCTTGACGACGATCTGGTGTCGTTACCGAAGAAGGATTTGACAGCTGTTGGCGAGGCTGGGAGCACCCTTAGTGCAGGACAGAAGACGAGGATTTCTCTGGCTCGGGCTGTCTACGCGGACAAGAACATATACCTTCTCGATGATATTTTAGCTACTTTGGATACGAAGGTCGCCAAGCACATATTTCAGAATGTTGTTCTTGGGATGTTGAAGGAGAAGACGAGGATTGTCTGCACACATCAGACGCAGTTCTTGATCCATGCTGATTGCGTCGTGGAGATGTCCAAGGGGAGGATCGTCAAGCAGGGGCTGCCCACTGAGATCCTGCCAGACCTCGAGGATTACTTGCTGTCGTCGAATTCCACGGAGTACAGCAGGGAGAGCAAATCGCCGAAGGACTTGCCCAACGACGAATCCATCAATCTGAATGAGGTTGACAGGGATCCCATGCTCGATGAGGAAGTGGTGGAGAGGGGGACTGTGCGGCTTGGGGTTTATGGGACCTATCTGAACGCCGTTGGGAGGTTCCTAGCGATCTGCATATTCCTGGCGATGATCTTGATGCAGTCTTCCAAGAACGTCAGCGATCTGTGGCTCTCCTTCTGGGTGACCCATGTCAACGCGAGCATCAGCAACTCTACGGTTCTTCCTTTTACGATCAAACTCGAAGCGGCTCTCAGGAGGGACACCCCCGGAAACTACTTGGCTGTCTACGCTATTCTCGCTGTCATCAACACCATCTTCACATTCATCAGAGCCTTCATGTTCGCTTACGGGGGCGTTCATGCTGCCATTGTCATGCATGAACACCTTTTGGGGATTGTGCTGAGGGCGAAGAAGGTGTTCTTTGATTCTCAGTCCATCGGGAGGATCTTGAACAGGTTCTCCTCGGACACGTATACCGTCGACGACTCGCTACCCTTCATCTCGAATATCCTTTTCGCTCAGGTGTTCGCTCTGTTGGGGACTGTCATCATCACGGCTTATGGACTCCCCTGGATATTTTTGGTCCTCGCTCCACTCGTTCCAGTGTATCACTGGCTCCAGCATCACTACAGACTGACCTCGAGGGAGCTGAAGAGACTCTCAAGCACTTCACTGTCTCCTCTCTACACGCATTTCAATGAGACCCTTCAGGGCTTGAGTGTCATACGGGCGTTCAGGGTTGTTCCCAGGTTCAAGCATGATAACGAACTGTTTCTCGAGGCCAGTCAGAAGGCCATGTTTGCGTCGGTGGCCGCCGCCCAGTGGCTCGCCCTCAGGCTTCAGTTCATTGGGGTGGCGCTGCTAGCCGGTGTCTGTCTTCTCGCGGTCATTCAGCATCAGTTCGATGTCGCTGATCCTGGGCTCATCGGCCTCGCCATCACTTATGCTCTTGGGGTCACTGGCCTGTTGTCCGGGGTTGTCAATGTCTTCACGGAGACCGAGAGGGAGATGATCTCTGTGGAGAGGATCAAACAGTATTTTGAGGATGTGCCCACTGAGGAGATCTGTGGGGACAACCCACCTTATGCCTGGCCCAGTCAGAGTGTTGTGGAGTTTAGGAATGTTGTGCTGAGGTACAGGGACTATTTGATGCCCTCGCTGAATAGGGTCTCCTTCAGGACCAGACCCGCTGAGAAGATTGGGGTTGTCGGGAGGACTGGCGCCGGCAAGAGCTCTATTTTCAATTGTCTGTTTAGACTTGTGGAGATTGATTCTGGGGAAATACTCATTGACAATGTTAATGTGAGGGGGCTTCAGCTCAATGCCCTCAGGGCGAGGCTCTGCATCATACCGCAGAACCCGTTCTTGTTCTCGGGGACGGTGAGGGAGAATGTTGATCCGCTTGGGCAGTATCCGGATATGCAGATCTTTCAGGCCTTGGAGAAGTGCAAGTTGAGCTCTTTGGTGCAGAGGCTTGGCGGACTGGGGGCCAGCATTGATGAGGCCGGGGGGAATCTTAGCACTGGGCAGAAACAACTTTTCTGTCTCGTCAGGGCTATTTTGCATAATGCGAGGATTCTGTGCATCGATGAGGCCACTGCCAATGTTGATCTGGAGACTGATAAGGCTATTCAGAATACTATTAAGTCTTCCTTCAGGAGCGCCACGGTTATTACCATTGCGCATAGGATTAGGACCATTATGCACTGTGATAGGTGAGTTTTTTTTTTCATTTTTTAATATTTTTTAGTCAACGATTTTTTGGGGAACTGCGAAGTGCGATGCGCATTGGCTAGTGGTTTATGCATATTATTTATAAAAAGGAGTTCATATTCGCTCTCATTGCGTTTAGATTTTAGTGTGAAAAAATTGAATCTTTTTCGACAAACACGTGGATCAAAATTTCTTGTTCACTATTTTTTTTCCCAAGAATAAATGAAGTAAGATTTATTATTATTTTTTTTAGTTAATTTGTGTTTTTTCGTTTGAATAATTTGAATAATTGTTATGAGTAATGATTTTTTAATGTAAATCTTTTAAGGTAAACTTGAAATATTCCCAAGTCCAGCATAAGCTTGACGAAATAGATTGTTAGTCGAAAATGTTTCACCTATTTTTTAATAGATTCATTTCAGGGGAAATTAATTCGGAAAAAATTAGGACCGACCTAATTGAGAAGCAAAAATTTTACGCTGGGGATTTTTTTCAAGTTGAATTTTCTGTTGCAAAAAATTTAAAACGAAAATCATCATCCCTTTGATGCACTCTATCATCGTGTTGTAATACATGAGGTAGCACAAATGTGGTAATAATAATTTGTGATAATTAGTGCGTGAGAGGCGTGTGCCATATCTGGACGGTCAATAATAAGAGAGGACAGTATAAAAATAGGAATTCTTCAAGTCCCTTTCGGGCGCCTTAAATTATTCAAATGCTAATTGAGGCTGGGACGAATAATTTATAGGGTTTCCGGATAAGCTCTTTATATATGGCGGTTTTGTCGAAGAAAATAAACATTATAAAATAGAGGGAAACGGAATTGAATGTTTGGAGAATAATATTCGTCCAGTAATTTTCATCTGGATTAATAATGAACTATTGAAGACAATTGATGGCAAAATGCCTCGGGTACCGTACACCCGAAATAAGGCTAATGGGAATGGCTAATGGCTGCTGGGAATTCCAAACTCGTGTAATTTGAAATCAATAGAAATTTGTATCGTTTTGTTTAGGCCTCGAAACTTCTTGGTCTGTCGAAACCAATGAAAAGACAAATTTAACATCAGTGCGAAATAGCATCAGAGGCTTTACTGGAATGGAGTGTCTCGTCGAGTAAAATTCATTGTCAACTTTAATGAGTTCAGGTTGAAATGAACTTTACTTCAAGAGAATGAAGAAATCCCCTGATGAATTGAACATTCGAGGTCTAAATTTAGTTTGAACCACTTTTAAAATAAAAAATAAATAGAGAGTCTAGAATAAAAAATTGAACAATTATCATAACTTGTTTATAAGACGGAAATGTTTTCAAAAAACTATTGTTTTGCGGCTGTTACAGGGTATTGGTGATGGGAGACGGTCAAGTATTGGAGTTTGACGAGCCAAATGTACTCATCGAGGATGAGGATTCGTATTTTTACGCTCTTGCGAGTCAAGAGTTCGCTGATCAAGATAATTAAGTCGTTATCGATTATATACAGTCAGAGATATTTTTTCATCAATGTTGGACCTCAGGGTCTTTGTAATTATCATTGAATACATCGATTTTATATTGCTTTTACATTGTAAGCATACGATATGGAGATTTGTGGTGATGAAATACAATCGGCGTATGTTCGTTTTTCTATGAGTATTTTAATTCTGAGGAATTTATCGACAGATATTTCGTAGAAAGAGCCAATAGATTTTTTATTTTGTCATGAATCATTTAAGTGAACATTTTTTCGGCATTTTTTTTTATTGTTCATTGTGAAATAACAGAATGAGATAATTTCATGTAAGAATATGGGGAGAAATCAACATCTATTGGCTTTTTTTATTGGATATCGTCTGGAAAATGATACATAATAAAAATGATATAATTATTTCAGCACATTTTTCATTTTTGTGAAACCGATATAATCTACAAAGTGGCAGGCTTTCAGCCCCCAGCCTTCACAGTACGAGAAAGTAATTCACGAATCAAAAAATTTCGTAGAATAATCTAGCGAACTTGCTAGAAAATTCTATTAGATTTCTATTCAACTTTTTATCAGTTTTTGGACGATTTTGTTGAAAAATTCCGCAGTTTATCTGCACATTTTTTCAACAGAAATGTTTAATGGAAAATATTCTACAGAAAAAAATCAATGAAATTCTAGTTTTCTGCACAACTTATTCTATTGAAATAATTTCCATTGAAATTTGTAGGCTGAAGTTTTCCAATTTATTTCATTTGTTTTTTTTTATGAAGAGAAAAAAAAATACATTTTATTATATACATTTTCAATGAAAAAAACGCAATAAAGCTGCCGAATTCTTCAACAGAATCGTCCGAAAAATAAAGAATTCTCAAAAGTTCAATAGGAATCCACTATAACTATCTATCAAAATCACTCAATTGTTGTGTGAAATTTTTCGTGCGTGTTCTACAATAGCTCCAGTATAAAAAAAAAAGATAACTTCCCGTATCGATAAACTAATCATCATCAGAAACCGAATTATTCATTTCCCCATACAAAAACAAATAGAATTATCTACCGAGTGTGCTACATATTCAATTCAATTTTTTATACACGTGTCACTCCTCTTTACGATCCTCTTTATTTGAACTGTCTCCCCCCTCCGCCAAGCACTTTGCGTTGTGCGCACGCCCAGTGCCTCTAGAAATGTCTGTCAAATTAGGTTAGATGAAATATTTGGGGGAATATAGACTGGTGTGAGTAGTGTTGCAAAAAGCTAACAATAAAGACGTAGAGAATAAGTCTCTTGAACAATATGTCAAGTTGACGCATGTTTTTACATAGCATGCTGTCGTCGTGCAGTGACGTTGTATAAATTAACAATTGAATTACTGCAAAATGCCTTGGGAGGATTTCAACAAGTGAGTAATCGTGATATCGTTCGTTAATCATCAGTTATTCGTCATTACTGCTTTGGAAATATCAAAATAACTTTCACTACTGTGGGGCAATCATGACTCACAGTGAAATCCGTTGCTGATTTTTTTTATTTATTCACGGGGTGTTTATTGTTGTAGCGGTAGTTATTACGAGCCACCTTCATCAGCTACATGCATCACTGTACCCAGGCACAATGTGACTATCATACCTGATGTTTACGCTGGCATCCCAGCGAATCTACTTCTCAATTTGATAGGTTTTTTGGTACGATTATGGCCTTCATGATCTCTATACACTGTCTGAAATTTCCGGGGATTTGAGTAATTGCTGGAAATCAATTCTCAAGGTTGTGAATTACAGGTTAATTTGAAGTTGAATGGTTTGGGTAATTACTTGTGAAAAATTTTGATAAAACAACCTAGGGATTCTTCCAAGGAATTCGGTTGGAGCTGTTAGAGTTTTATTTTTTTTCACTGTTTGAATTATTCTATTTTTTTTTTCGATTTTTTGGGAAGAATTTTTGTGAGAAAAGAATTACGTTCTTTTTTATTCTTCCAGGGGAATTATTCTCTTGAGATTTTATTGCTGAATCCTGGAATGAAAACGAGAATTCATGCCCAATAATTCTCAGCATTTTTTTTTAATTGAAATTTATTGAGTTCTTATCCTTAAATCTAGTGAAAAATGCACACAAAGGGCGCATAATTTTCTGTGAAAATCATTACAAAAATAAAGAGGATATTTGATAGAATTTCAATAAAATTCTAATTTAATTTCTTAGAAAAAAATAATTTGTCAATAATAATGTCTAAAAAATTCCTGTAAACTAGTCGTTATGAAAAATCCCCAGATCTTTAAATTGAAATTTCAAGAATTTTTTATTTCCGAATTGATGAGTGGAAATTTTCTCTTCAGAGTTTAGTGATACTGTTCGGATTGCTCAGGAAGAAAGCATGGAACTATGGAAGACTCGCTCTTCTCCATAAAACTGATAACAGATGGATGGAACTGTTTTATGGAGATAATGATGGCATTGAGACCGATGTGACGGCTGTAGAGGCGTCGATTAATACACAATTATCACAGATTGACAGGGGCTGCTTCTCGTGGATTGTTACGGCGTTTAGAGTCACGTGAGTAATAGAGATGATGAGGTGTTTTAAAAATATTGATGAATGAAATCGCTGGGGAAGTGGTAAAACGTTACAATAAAATAATACAAGTTGTTTATATTTACATTTTTTTGAAAAAAAAATTGACATTTCTCCCGAATCACGTATGAAAAAATTTCATTGAAAAATCAAGAATTCGCTAGAAATTTTATTGAATTTTAGGAATTCTCGATTTATAATATTCAATAAAATTTGATTTTTCTTTGCAATTTCCCAAGTTTTTTGTTTGATCCCTTCAATGAAAATGGGAGAAAAATGGAATGAAAAAATATGGAAATTTCAAGTCGAAAAATTCTTCTAGAAATTGTGACAATAAAAAAAGTTGTAGAGAAAGATGGAATTCTACTAATTTTTCTGTTAAACTAGTGGGAAGTAAAGCTGGAGAATTTTTCAATAGAATCGGCCAGGAACTAACAGAAATTTCAACAGGGATAGCCATATTCATAAATTATAATTACCGTTAAATTTTGAAGCAGTTGATTCGTTAATATCACTCTTAAATATTTAATTATTGAAGTAATCATCAATTTAAAGATTCAAATTCCGAATTACTTTATCAATCAATAATTTAATTAGGAACATTAACGATTATTTGATTAATCGAAAATCGCCTATGAAATTTAGTATTATTCACACAATCGAAAATTTACATTATCAAATATTTTACTATTTTAAAATTTTGATGAATATATTTGAACCTTAATCAATGTGAACCCGAATTTACTGGATATTTTCTTGTGCGTGAATACCCCAATTTCCTACATAATTTCACAATTCACAAATATGCAAAAATTCCCTAATTACAAATTAATTAGCTATTATTATTATCATTCCCTAATTAATTCATATCTTCACTATTGAGCAATGCCTCCAAGAATCGTTTCAATTCCCTGAATGAATTCAGGGAATTGTATTAATTCCCTGAATGACAAAAAAATTTTTCACATTCACTTGCAGTGACAAGGAGCTCTTCCGTCGTGCAGGTCCCGATGGCCTCCTGTACATCTCCTTCCAGCGTCACATGATAATCCTCACAGCCATGATGACAGTCGTCTCCCTCTGCGTGGCACTTCCAATAAACTACTCCGGCACAATGCGAGACTCCAACGAGACGTTCAGTCACACGACCCTCTCGAATCTCGACCCCACGTCCTCCTGGATCTGGATGCACACGATAATCGTCCTGTCGTACCTGCCCATCGGCAGCTACGTAATGCGACGCTTCATAAAGCAGGTGCGAGACGCTCGTCCCTCGGGGGAACTGGCAGCTAGAACTCTCCTCATCAGTGGAATACCCAAGCACCAGTGCAACGTGGAGGGCCTCACTAGGTACTTCCAGGAGGCATTCCCCACGCTGAGTGTGGAGAACGTCACGTTGGCTCATGACATTCGCAGACTTTCGGCCTTAAATGCTGAGAGAGACTGCGCGGAGCAGGCGAGACTCTATTGCGAGAGTTATAACAAGAAGAAAGAGCCCTTGAACCTATATCCCTACCCCTGTGGACAGGTCGGACATTTTTTGAAATTCTTGAACGTGTGAAAAAATTTAATAGAAAAAAAAATTGGAATATTATACCATTTTCATAGAAAAAGATGAAAAAGATTTTTATTTTTCTGTACCGATTGGGCATCAATTTTTAAATTCGTTCTTTGAGAGATTCTATTGAAGAATTCTGCAGCTTCACTGCGCGTTTTTCGATACAAAATGCCCAACACAAACTATAAAAACAATAAAAGTTATTAAAAACTATTTCTTAAAACTATTTGCTGTTATAAAAACTATTTTTTTTAACTATTCTATTTTATGGAAAAATCAGTAGAATTCGATCGTTCTGTATAACTTTTTTATTAATACATTTTCTATAGAAATTCCTCGACATGAAATTCTCAAGTTTTTTCACTCAATTTTTCTTCTCTTTTCATTTGAAAAATAAACGAAAGAATTTAGAAAACTCTGTTGAATTTCTATTGAACTGCCATTGATACATTTTCTATAGAAATGCCTCTACATGAATTTCTCAAGTTTTTTCCACTCTATTTTTCTCTTGTTTCATTAAAAAATCGAACAATCCGTCTTGAAAAAATCGAAATGACAGATTTTTGTGGAGAATATCTCAGTAGAATAAGTTGTACAGAAAATCGAGTGTCTATTGATTTTCTTCTATAGATTAATCTCCATTGAACACTTGTATTGTTGCTGTTTCTAAAAAAACTAGAAATCGAGTTCCAAACAAATTTTATTATTGCCGACCCCTGATTCCAGATAATCGGCTGTTGCTGCAAAACCGTCGACGCCCTAGAGTTCTACACAACCGAAGAAATTCGCTTGACAGCCCTCGTCGAGGAGGAGCGCAAAGTGGCCCTCTCTCAACCCCTCGGCGTGGCGTTCGTGACCCTGGGGACCCCGGGGGCTGCGAGAACCATGCGCAGATCCCTCCGCTCAGCCCCTGCCATCAAGTGGATCGTGGACTACGCCCCGGCCCCCTCCGACATCTTCTGGGAGAACCTCTGCATCCCCAGGCCCTGCTGGTACCTCAACGCAGTCCTCATCAATTTCGCCCTCGGGATAACTCTCTTCTTCCTGACAACCCCAGTCTACATAGTCTCCATTCTCAATAAAATCCCAATCTTCCCGAAGCTCATGAGCCTCAGTCCAGTCCTCTCCTCCTTCCTCCCAACAGTTTTACTCGTCAGCATTGCTGCCCTCATGCCAGCCCTCGTGGGGAGGTGCGAGGCCATGGTGAGACACTGGACGAGGAGTGGATTGAACAGGGCTGTCCTCAGGAAGACCCTGATGCTGCTCCTCCTGATGGTGTTGATTTTACCGAGCCTTGGGCTGACCAGTGCCCAAGCAATCCTTGATTTCAAGGCTGGCCTGTGGAATCAGACCAGCCGATGGGAGTGTGTCTTCCTGGCTGATCAGGGGGCATTCTTCGTCAACTATGTAATCACAGCTTCACTACTGGGCTGCGCCCTGGAGCTCGTTCGATTCTCCGAACTGGCTTTGTACACTTTTAGGTTGGTGATTCGTCATTTCTATTTATTAATTCTTTTTTTATTTCAGAGTACGAAAAAAAAAAAACTTACTAATCACATCCCATCAATTCCCGTCCCACGTGACGGGAACCACCACTACGACAGCGTCAGCCGATAATGGGACTCATAACGTATAGCACATAATGTGCATGAAAATGAAACAAGATTATTATTATTTATTTCTGCATATAGAATACATAGCCCCGGTGCAGGGGGGAAATAACAACAGAATTCTCTGTAATGTACAGTAGAATGGTCGAGTATTATGGCCTGAATCTCAGGAATTTAAGATACTTTGGTTTATTAATTTCCTAACTGAAACGGTTTACTTTGATACAAAAGAATAAATAATTTAAAAAGTGACCTGAAAATTAACTCAGTCGACAATAAACCCCCGAGTCCAGTGTGTTCTCGGTTTTTAACAAAAACCGTGGCACACTCGCCTCAAATCGTCTTAGAAAACGGTCTCGTGTTTTAATACGATGCTGAGTCGATAAATACCTGATTTATACAGTGGAATATTCTGTGGCACATCTCTAACAAATGCATTATGTTTTCAATGAAATTTCTCGGCACATGTCTAGAATTAAATAGCCTCATCGTAAAATGTTCCCTTTCAGATTGTGCATCGCTAGGAGTCGAGCTGAGAGGGTTCACGTGAGGAAGGCAGTACTCTGGGAGTTCCCCCTGGGGGCTCACTACGCCTGGGTGCTTCTTGTGTTCACAATGACGACAGTCTACAGTGTGAGTTGTCCCCTCATCACACCTTTTGCCCTTATTTACATGCTTGTGAAGCACGTGGTAGATCGACACAACTTGTGCTTTGCGTATGGACCCAGTGTGGGAGGGGGACAACTGGCTAGTGCAGCTGCTGGAGCTGCTGGGGCTGCCCCCATAATTGCTCAGACGACTTTGCTGGCCCTGGGACTCGTCAGGAGGGGATTGTCTCCACTCGCTGCCCTGCAGTTGAGTGGTCTCGCTGCTAGTGTCCTGGGACTCGTCACTGGAGCCACTCTGCCTGCCTCTAAACCCAAGGTTCAACCCCCGAAGAGGGATCTGTCGACTGGCCAGAACTTTGTCGCTCCAGTGTTGAGGAAGAAGTATGGGAATTGCATAGGGGAGGAGACTATCTCCCCCTCCAACTCGGAGGTGACTGTCTCCACTGATAGGAGCCCTGACGCTCACGAGAGTCCGAGGTTGTATCAGAATTATGGCAGGGATAACTGCTGAGGGGTGACTTTTTTGGAGATCATTCGTCTGATGATGGAGTTCAGTGGAAAGAATTCGTTCAGGGGATTTCATGTGCGAAAAATTATTCAATGGAAAATATTGTGTAGGGAAAATCTATATAATTTGATCTTTCTGTTCAGCTTATTCTATTGAAATATTTTCTGTAGGAATTCGTCGGTTCGAAGTTCCTATTTCTTATTTCATTGTTTTTTAATGAAAAAAGAGGAGAAATTGAGGGAAAAATGCAGAAAATTCTGTCGAGGAATTCTTGTATATTGAAAATGCCTCGATAGAAAAAAAAGTTGCACAAAAAAATGAAATTATATCGATTTTTTCAATAAGATAGTTTCCATTAGGGATTTTTCATTAAAAAACGCAGAGTAAAACTGCGAAATTCTTCAGCAGAATCGGCTAAAAACTAATAGATTTTTCAAATGCAAAATGTGACAAATATCTTCTCATAAAAATAGACATTATGACGTCATAATACAATTTGTTGTCTTCATCGCAATGAAAAAATTTTTATTTCATTCGACCTTTCAAAGTGACACTTCCTCCAGTGGTTGAGAAATGAAAGGGAAAAGCTATTGAGATTATTTAGCATTAACTAATCCAAAAATAATGCCAAGAAATGCAGAAATAATTTTAAAAAATCTCTCTGAATTCGTTAATCGATCCAATTTGCTCTAAAAAATCAAGAATTGAGACCAGATATCGAATGAATGAAGGGAAAATATCATTAGACGAATGAAAATCGCGCAAAATATTCCCCCCAATTGTAAATTTGATATCAACCTGAAAAATCCCTCTGGACTTCCAAAAATGAACATAAGAATTCAAAGAATTTCGAGATCTGTAAGACGGCTGTAAAATATATTATATATATTTATATAAACCTTAGGGTACTCGTGTTTACTACAATTCCTGTAGTCCATAACAATCAAGTTGATTGTATCTGTTCATTTTTTGTTTATTAGTATTAAACTACTCCGTTCTCGTACAAAATGTATTATCCGATTTTTCGAAGGATTTTATTGTGATTCTGTGAGTGCAGAATTATTGTGATTGATGCATTAATTTCTTAATTATTTATTAATGAAGCTTATAATGTATTATTAATTAAATTTTTAATTACACTCGTGTACATAATATTATACAATAAATCACTCATTTGAAAGATAAACATACTTTTTATTGAACAAGTAGAGGAGGTTTTTAAAAAATATCTTCCGAAATTATAATTTTAAGATAAAATTCTTTTATTCTCCAAAATTGTGTATTGAAAATCGATTTCGTTTTCCCTACTACATTAACTGACTAAAACCACTACAATAATACTAATTGGTATAAAAAAAGTTGTCTTATTAATCGCCTCGAGACTGATTTGTCCCTTAGACCCTAAAATTCACAGTTTCATCAATTGAATAATAACTAAATTATGCATAAACCTTAAAATAATCGACAACATATTCAATCATAATGTATAAATAAGAGGTATGTACATCAAATTGACGTCGAAATCGTGGATCAACGAAAATAATTCATTTTGGGCAAAAATTCAGGCAAAAATACGAATAAATCTAGCTATTAATTATTGATCATCAACAGTACATCATGATTTCGACTGAGAAATTATTTTATTGATACCTTATGAATTACGTTCAGGGCAGTTTATTCAGGATGGCACCACTCCACCGATTATTCGATGTGTCTGGTGATTTCTCAACGTCTTCCTTCTCTTCACGGAAACTGGCACAATGTCCTCTTCGTTTACATCCGTTCCATCGATATCTTCGTCCTCTGGTGTTATATCGATCTCATGCTCATGCTTGATATCGTCTTCATCACTCAAGTCGATCTGCACAAAAATCATCATTTAATCTCTCTTCATTATTTATGCATAAAACGAGAGACTGTTCATTAATATTTTTTTGTTTACCTGAATAATGGAAACCCTAGGGGGAATGACATCCTCCTCATTAATTGAGCCATCAGAGTCAGCCAATAACGAGGCTGTGTCAAAGTCCTCATCAGAGTCAACCTTCGTCTCAGGTATCGATACCACCTCATCCGTGGGGTCATCCTCCACCTCCATGACGTCATCCTCTTCCTTCTCCTTCACCTCCTCCCTCTCCTTCACCTCCTCCTTCTCCTTCACCTCCTCTCTCTCCTTCACCTCCTCCTTCTCCATCACCTCCTCCTTCTCCTTCACCTCCTCCGTCTCCTTCACCTCCTCCCTCTCCTTCACCTCCTCCTTCTCCGCCTTCTCCTCCTCCTTGACCTCAACCCCCTGACCCTCCTGCTCCTTCTCAACCGTATCCCCACTGCCTCCATCCTCTCCGACCTCCACAACCTGGGGACCACTGGCATCATCCCCTGGTTTATCTTTACTATTTTCTACAGGACTCGCATCCCCCTCTGGCTCTCCACATCCTTTATCACCAGGATCTTCCCCATTTTTCTCAGGAGGATCCTCAGCTTCCCCCGGAGTACCCTCAGCCTCCTTCTCAGCCTCTTTCTCACCCTCTTTCACAGGAGATCCTTCAGGAGTTTCTTCACTCAACACATCCGTCGTGTCCCCAGGTGTTCCAGGATTCCCTGCAGCGCCTTCAGCCTCCCCAGAATTAACCTCTGAATTATCATCCGGCGTTTCACTCTCCCCCTGAGCCTCCCCCAGGCTCTCCCTCCCACTCTCCCCCATAGAATTCTCATGGACCTTACAAAGATACCCATTCTTGTCCTTCCACTCAATCATCTTCCCCTCGAGGTGATTCTGACAATAAGCAGCGCTGCATAACAAACACCTGAGTGAAGTCCTCTTCTCGCAGTCGACGCAGTGATGCCAGGGACACCTAAACCTCCCCACCTGTCCCTTCTTCACACACTTGGCGTGATACCTCTTGGGGCAAGACTTCATTCCACACTCGATGAACTTATCCCCAGCCACAACATCCCCACATGTCCAGCACTTGTAAATCTTCTTGGATCTCCTCTGTTTCTTCACCTTCTCAGGCTCGACCTTGGGCTCCTGAACGACTTGATCAGCTGGACTCAGCTGGGGCTTCTGCGCCTTGAGCCCAATGTACCCAGAGCAATTGGAGGCACCACAGAGACAGGGCTTCTTCGTCTCCCCCTCAGTGGCAAGATTGTAGTTGAAGGTGAGCTCCTCTCCCTGCTCGATGTCCTTCAGGGCAAACAGCCCAATCCTCGTGTCCCCATTGACTGTCCACTTCTGGGTCTCGCAATTGGGCTGACACGAGTGATTCATGAATCTACTGAGGTTCCCCTTGGGCTCAGCGTCAATTGTCCTGTAGTTGTCGATCGTCAGGAAGTAGTAGTTCTCATTTCTCAATTCCTTTTTTCTGTGCAACCTTCTCTTGTACTCAGCCTCATCGATCACTTCTCCAACGTATTCGACGACAAATTGTCCAGCTTTTATCGCCTCCAGGGTCTTAAGACCCCATCCACGACCAGCAGTGTGGAATGGCTCCATCAGGGGATACTTCCTTCTCACGAAGGACTGATTATTGCATTTGGAGCCTGCTGGACAGATTGTTGGATTGCACTCGATCGAGAGAATTCGGTTGAGGCAGTCACTGTCTGGGGAGCAGGGGTGCTCCCACTTGGCGTCACACTCACAGGCAACGTCCACCTCCATCTCCATTGGTTTTACGTTGCCAACTGGCTTGTTGACACGAATTTTCACGTAGGGAGGGGGCTTCAGGTTCTTGGATTCGTCCTCTTTAGCAGCTACTCTCTCGTTCTTCACTTGCTGGTGGAGCTCGTTGGCCTCTACCACTGCCTGTTTGTAGGCGTCGTCCACTGTTTTTCGACCCATACTGTTTCGCGCGCAGGTGTCGCCTTCTTGGTAGAGGAAGACGCGACCTCGGTGCACCCAGTAGTAGTTCTTCGTCCCCAGGAACATGACGCAGAACTCACCGGGACTGTGGGAGACTGCTGCGAGGTTCGAGGGAATCTCCTGGGGGTAGCATATGCGAGATGGCCACCATCGGTAGTTCCCGAGCTTCACCCAGACTACTTCACCGTAGAGCGGGAGTCTACCTGTTGGGGAAGCGAAGAGTGAGCGGATCAGAGGGCGATTGAGGGGAGAAGTTTTAATTATCCAAGGATTTTTGAGAAAAAAATTTCCGTTTGTAGGGGTTTCAATAATTTTAATATGAGGAATTAATTGAATAACTTGTTTCTCATTTTTTTGAATAATTCATTTTTATTACTTAGATTTTATTTACATTAAGAAGATAATTTTTAAAAAACAGGAATTCTCGACAAAATATAATTTTAATGACACTGTGCATGAATCATCAAAAAAAATTCTCATTGAATGAAAAAATGTGATTGAAAATCTCAAAATAAAAAAATATCTCTACTCATTTTCTCCTGAAATCTCTCATTATAAATGGCCTCATCAACATGTGATCTTGCCAATTATTAAAAAATGAATTTCATGTAAAAAAAATTCCGAAAACATTGAAAAATTCCCCTGAAGTCTCTACAAAACAAGAATACTAAAAAAACTGGATTTTCATTCTAAACCCACCTGTTTCGCAGTCTTCACAGATGAAAGCCCCATCAGGCGCATCAATCCCCAGACACTCTGGATGAAACGACGTGGGACAAGTATCGCAACAGATGAGTGAGCCCCCCCTAGTGCAGAGAAAGCACCAGGCAGCATTCAACGGAGGATGAGGAGCGACATAATGCTTAGGACAAATGACCTGCGTGCTGGTAAGTATCTGCGACCCAGCCGGTAGACACTGAACACTAGCATGATAAGCAGAAGGACACCTGACACACCTGGCCAGCTTGTCATTAGGAATTCTCGTGTGATGATTCTGTGGATTATCCGATATGCACGTATGGCACATGTGATAGGGACAGGTGAGTCGTCCCCCATGCCAGTGTGACTGTGGCCACATCTTGAGACACTTGGAGTGATAGTGCCTGCCACATGTGGCCACTGAGCACCTGATCCTCTCGTCCTCCCTCTCATTGCAAACAAAACAAGCTGGAGCAACCCCAGAGAGACAATCAATACACTTGAAATTCTCCTCATCAACATCATCCTTATCATCCTTGGATTTTTTCTGGGGCTCTCCACTGCCTGTCGACTCACTGTCGGCCGTGTCGTCCTCAGCCTCACCCTCAGACTCCGACTCACCAGGCTTGACGCACTTCAGGTGGAAATATGAGTAACAAGGGCCCTTGCAGCGAGTCAAATTCCCTGTCTTCTCGCAGATCTGACAGACTCGTTCTGCCTTCACCCCCTTGAAGAGATTCATCAGCTTCGGACGTTTCACTGGGTCCAGGGTGATGTCCAACTTCTCCTTGGGGTCCTTGCTCAGCTCCTTGGCCTGCTCTTTGCCCTGCTCCTTGGAGCCTTTGGACTTGCGAGTCCTCGGGGTGGACTCCTCAGGGGCTGGCTCCTCCTCAGGGCTCGAGGATTTCTCCTTCGAGTGGAGACCATTGGGGGTCGCCTTGTATTTACTACGTAAATATGCACTCATCCCGTCCCACATTGTCCTCAAGTACTGTCTGATCTCCTCCTGACTGCCACCAGGCACGTAGCCCTTGTTGTCTTTGTGGAGATTGTAGTAGTTCTCAAAGTCCTCGTTGGTCTCTGCTTTCGTTCTCCTTCGTCTCTTGTGTTTTCTCACTGTCGATGACTCGTCACTCGAGTCTTTGATGCTTGATGGAGGGGTCGGGGGAGTCTCGGTCGTCAAATTTGGGTCCTCGAAGGATTTCGTTCGTGATTTTATCGTCTCCAAGTCATCGTCTATGCTCTTTCGGATTAGGGATTCGTCCAGGCGGGGGCGTTTGGCTGCTGACTCCTGGGATAGTCGGGGACGTCCACGTTTTCGCTTCGGCGCTATCGCTTTGAATCTCTCGGTGATCGTCATTGGGAGGAGAACCTCGGCTTCCGACACTGCTATGTCCCATTTGTGTTTTATTACGGTTTTTACTACGAAGCCGGAGTAGAATTTTGTGCACTTTTTTCTGCCTTTCAGCAGCTCCGTTGCGAGATCGTTGAAGTGCTTCAGACCCTCGAATTTCATTAAGGAGTTCTCGTTCACCCAATTATGGCGGCCGTTGTCACCGAAATACGTTACGTGGACCATTTTTATTATCCTCTGGCCGAAGGCTGCGGGCGGAGACAATTAAATTAGTTTTTTTTTCATGGGGATTTTTTCTGAGAGTTGAATGTTACAAAAATGTTGAACGCTACAAAAATGTTTTTCATGAAAATTTCACTGTCTTTCTTGAATTTAAATTTTTCATATGAATGAAAAATTTAAATTCAAGAAAGACATTCAGAATTCATAGTGAAAAAGAAATCTCTCAAATTTCATTTTCATTATGAATTCAAACGAAGAAGTTGAGAATTAACAATTTTTTGAACAAACTGAAGATTCTAAATATTTTAGAATGCAAGAAATTCCTGGCAGGGAAATTTTCATTGGGTATGTGGACCATTCTCATTATTTTGGGAAATTGAATGAGTTTTTGAATAATTTGATTATTAAATTCTGGGGGAATATAATAATCAACCCGTTAGGGTCAAAGGTAAGTATTAATGGTAAATAACTAGTGCAATTCTTGATGGATATCTTTAAATCGAAAGAACATTCTGGAAGTTCTGTAAAGAGTGAAATGAAAGCTGCAAAAATGTTTCTCATGAAAATTTCATTGTCTTCCTTGAATTTAGAGTTATGAATTCAAAAGAAGAAGTTGAATTAACAATTTTTTGAACAAACTTGAGTTTCTAAACATTTTAGAATGCAAGAAATTCCTGGCAGAGGAATTTTCACTAGGTGTGTGGACCATTTTTATTATTCTTTGGCCGAAGGCTAGGGTCAAAAGAAATAGAATGAGTTTTTCAAGAAGATAATTTTTAGAGGTGAATAAATACTGAAATTTTTTATAAATATCTCTGAATCTAAAAAAATAGGGGAAATTTCATGATTTTTTTAACGAGTAAAATGAGAGCTACAAAAAAAATCTTACACTAATTTCATTATTTCCTCTAAATTTCCAGTTATTTTCTAAAAATCGAGTAGTCGAATCAGTAATGAAGTGATAAAATAAGGTGCATTAATTCGAAACAGACTTCAGTTTTAACATTTATCTAGCAGCATTTCAGTTGTGGGGTGATGAAACGAGTTGAGTTGATCTCTCTTTACCCCCCTAAATATTTAAGAATTGAAGAGCCATAAGACATTAAAAAATAAATCCAAAGACAGGCACTAAAAATCCAATAGTTCAACCCAATGAATAAAATCACTGATTATCGTCATGAATGAGTAATTGTCTTCATTATTTTTATGATATCGAGTGCAACAGGAGCCTCGAACCCAGTGAATTAGTACGTTCGAGTCCCGAAGAACTCCTATGATGAAATCATTATTTTTAAATCATTGCAAATACTTTCTGAAAAACTCACGTTTTTGTTTCAAGTGGGTTTTATCAATGGGATCCTCGGTAACGATGCACGGCCAGTACGGATAATTACTGACATGTGCCCATGCTAATTCTCCCACAACCCATCGGACATTTTCCGAGGACTTCTCATCGTCTCTTGAATTGACATTCAAGGTCCCTAGAATATACTCTTTGGAATCTGGAGTCTCTGACTCTGGTGTCTCTGGGAGGGGCTCCCGCTTAATCACATTCGTATTTTTCTCTGGACCTTCGCTTTTTATTTTCCCCGCTCTGAGAGTCTCTGGAGTCGCGCCATTTTCCGATCGTTGGGTATTAACTACGGCTGGAGCTGCTGGAGCTGCCACCTGAGGTGCCTTCGGCGTTTTCGATGACTGCAAAACAGAATTCCTCTCAATATTTATTCAATCAGAATTGGTGGTCGTTCTTGGGGGGAAATCATCCCGAACATCTGAACACCTGATCTAATCTAGGGGACAAGAGGGTAGAATGAAATCCTTTCAATCGTCAATAAGTAGAAATCGACGGAATGAAATCAAACATTTTTTTCTTTTTTTTTCGTTGAATTTTTTTAGGGTTTAAGAGACCTAAACAGAGAGCATGACATTAAATGAATGACTAAATAAATGATATTCATAAAAAAAATGAGAAATAAAATGGTTTAAAAAATCTGAGAATTTTCTTGTTTCTAAAATCATGATTCTCGTCATCTAAATCTCTTCTCAACAATAAAAAAAATATTGCAGCTAAATTCCGTTGAAATCATCCCTAACAACTCTATAACTCTCCAACAAATCCCCAGAAAAAAATCCTCAAACAATAAAAACTGAAAAAAATGCAAAATACCTCCGAAAAAATCATGGAATCCTCTCCCGTTCTCAAAATCATCATGTCCACCGTCAGAAAAAAACATCGCAGCCAAACTCCCTCCAAAATGGTCTCAACAGCCCGATCCCCACAAAAATAAACCCCTCCACCAATAAAAACAACTCTCCCCCACGTTTTCACTTATTTCCAATCCCCAAACAAATGAACCCCCACATCCCCCGCCCTCGCCCCCCGCTAACCCAAATAAACTCACCTTGTTCGCCTGATCGTCCCCAGAATGAACCATTTTAACAGCCCTCCCGTACCTCGTGGTGATGCCATTGATACCAGAATCCATGTTTTTAGCAAGTTTGCCCGTGTCCCCTGGAACGGAGCCCCTCTGCACGGGTACGTCCGACTGATTATCCTGATCAGGCTCTCGCACAACAGATCGCGTCATCACTCCAGCTTCTTTCGATCATAATCCGAACTTGAAAATGCCTCGGTGTTAATTCGCTCGTTCGATCACTGATTCAACAACTGGAATTTTTCGGTTAGAGCTCAGGCGTATGCGACTCCACAGACGTTTCCCACTCCTGGGACTCGGATTTATTTCGGCTATTGCGGTGGGGAAATGGAGGGACGAGTTAATTTGATCGATATACTTCGCGGTCTGGAGGATTTTTCAGGGGCTCGGGGATACTTGAATCATTCAATTGTGAGGATTGAGGTGGAGATCGTCGGATTGCACAGCACAAGCTTCGGCCCCGGAGGTGGGAGAACGCGTTTCCCGCTATTTCAACTATTCATAACCTCAATAAAAGATGCGGCGACATGTTCCAGGGGTGCGCTAGGGACTTCAGGGGGGCAAAAGTCCCTGCAGGGGGTGGGTTCCGCACGGGGGAACAGTTGCATTCTAGTGTATTTCAAGTCTTGTAACTAGAGGTTGGCAATGGTTGCTAGAGATTTATCGGAGGGGGGATGTTTTAAAAAGTATTGATTATCGAATAATCGATACTTTCCAAAAACATTGATGTTATGTATCGATTTTGCTGAAAAAAACATCGATCATTAAAAAATCGATCTTTTTCTCATCACAGGAAAAATAATTTTTTTAATTTTAAAAATTTTGAAAAAAATTGAAAAAGCAATAGACGACTGGAGTTTTTACTTGTCATTTATAACGCATATACTGTAGAAAATAGTTACTGCTGAATGCGGATAAATTATTACTTTTTTTAATCTCAATCAGTCAATATTATTATTCGATAAAAAAATTAAAAATTTTGTTAGCTGGCTCAAAAACATCGATGTTTGAAAAAAAGAATCGATTAATCGGCCGTTGGGAACATCGAGTAAAAAACATCGATGTTTGGACATGAAACCGATGTCTTCGATTAATCGACAAATATCGTCCATCCCTAGAATCCCTAGAGATTTACCATCTGTTCCACCGGTTCCACTGTCTCCCATACTGACGCCATTTTCCCTAGAACGTGTCCATCTGGGAATGTGTACAAACGACCCCCCTCTCTTTTTTTCTGGATTTTTTTTCGCTTTTTGAAGGCACGCAAAGGCACGTTTAGAGAATGGAGGAAGGAGACACGTGAAGTTTTGTTGATTTCGGTTGATGCTCATGATTTTGGGGGGATTGTGAGGTTTNTTTCACTTATTTCCAATCCCCAAACAAATGAACCCCCACATCCCCCGCCCTCGCCCCCCGCTAACCCAAATAAACTCACCTTGTTCGCCTGATCGTCCCCAGAATGAACCATTTTAACAGCCCTCCCGTACCTCGTGGTGATGCCATTGATACCAGAATCCATGTTTTTAGCAAGTTTGCCCGTGTCCCCTGGAACGGAGCCCCTCTGCACGGGTACGTCCGACTGATTATCCTGATCAGGCTCTCGCACAACAGATCGCGTCATCACTCCAGCTTCTTTCGATCATAATCCGAACTTGAAAATGCCTCGGTGTTAATTCGCTCGTTCGATCACTGATTCAACAACTGGAATTTTTCGGTTAGAGCTCAGGCGTATGCGACTCCACAGACGTTTCCCACTCCTGGGACTCGGATTTATTTCGGCTATTGCGGTGGGGAAATGGAGGGACGAGTTAATTTGATCGATATACTTCGCGGTCTGGAGGATTTTTCAGGGGCTCGGGGATACTTGAATCATTCAATTGTGAGGATTGAGGTGGAGATCGTCGGATTGCACAGCACAAGCTTCGGCCCCGGAGGTGGGAGAACGCGTTTCCCGCTATTTCAACTATTCATAACCTCAATAAAAGATGCGGCGACATGTTCCAGGGGTGCGCTAGGGACTTCAGGGGGGCAAAAGTCCCTGCAGGGGGTGGGTTCCGCACGGGGGAACAGTTGCATTCTAGTGTATTTCAAGTCTTGTAACTAGAGGTTGGCAATGGTTGCTAGAGATTTATCGGAGGGGGGATGTTTTAAAAAGTATTGATTATCGAATAATCGATACTTTCCAAAAACATTGATGTTATGTATCGATTTTGCTGAAAAAAACATCGATCATTAAAAAATCGATCTTTTTCTCATCACAGGAAAAATAATTTTTTTAATTTTAAAAATTTTGAAAAAAATTGAAAAAGCAATAGACGACTGGAGTTTTTACTTGTCATTTATAACGCATATACTGTAGAAAATAGTTACTGCTGAATGCGGATAAATTATTACTTTTTTTAATCTCAATCAGTCAATATTATTATTCGATAAAAAAATTAAAAATTTTGTTAGCTGGCTCAAAAACATCGATGTTTGAAAAAAAGAATCGATTAATCGGCCGTTGGGAACATCGAGTAAAAAACATCGATGTTTGGACATGAAACCGATGTCTTCGATTAATCGACAAATATCGTCCATCCCTAGAATCCCTAGAGATTTACCATCTGTTCCACCGGTTCCACTGTCTCCCATACTGACGCCATTTTCCCTAGAACGTGTCCATCTGGGAATGTGTACAAACGACCCCCCTCTCTTTTTTTCTGGATTTTTTTTCGCTTTTTGAAGGCACGCAAAGGCACGTTTAGAGAATGGAGGAAGGAGACACGTGAAGTTTTGTTGATTTCGGTTGATGCTCATGATTTTGGGGGGATTGTGAGGTTTTTGAGGGTTGATGATGTCGGGGCCGCCGGTCAAGAGGCAGAAGCTGCTGTATGATTCTGAAGAGGAGGCCAGGTGAGGGGATATTTTTTTTAATGAGGTTTTGGGGGTTCGATATGAGGTTTTGACTGGGGGACTTTTGCAGGTTAGAGAGGGTTGTCTTTGGAGATGGGCAGGATGTCATTGAGAAGCTGCTGGGGGAGGATGAGCAGCGGTGGGATGTTGGTGAGGTCGGCGATGAGGAGTCTGAGGGAGAAAAGTTGGGGGAGCTGTCTGGGGAGGAATCGGAGAGGTCTGGAGGGGAATCAGGGACATCTGGAGATGAATCTGATGGAGATGTTGCAGAGGGTTCTGGGGCTGAATCTGATGGCGGAGCGGAGGAGAGTGGGGCTGCCTGGGTGGATCCTGATGACAAGACTTACACGTAATTATTAACATTTCTTTTCTATTAGAGAATTTTTTTTGTGAAAGGATGAGTTTTTTTTATATTCAACAAAACTTGTTTATCTGAAATTCAATTCAATTCTAGAGATATTGAGATTTTTCCAACAATGTTTTGTTTATAAACAACTAGATTGATAATTGAAATGAAATAAAACCAGGAAAATTACGGAATTGAGTGAAGCAAAACTCTTTATTTCAGATTTTTATATTTATTTAACAATAGATACAATTTTTTATGTGAAATTAAGAAACTTATACATTCATTCCAATACTATTATCAAAATTAACATATGAATTTGTACGACGAAAGTGTCTCCCCACTGTTATTGTGATAAGTTCCTAAATTATTCAATAGGGGAAGGTAGGGTAAAATGGACCTTTAAGACTTTTTAAAAATTATTCATAACTCAGAAACAAATGTATCAATAGAGCTCAGTTTAGGCTCATCACAAAGGGAAAGAATTGTTCTTTGTATTGAAAAAAAAAAAGATTAAATTTCATCAACATTTCAACCCGTCACTAATTTAAAAAAAAACGTAAAAGTGTCCATTTTACCCCGACTTCCCCTAAATGTATTATTTTTCTTTATTTCAATGGAATTCCGAATTATCCGAAATGATTGATTCATTCACTCAAAATAAAGCCTTTAAAAATAAATAAATAAATGTGATCCATAAAATTAATTCAATAAAAAGAATTCTATGATTAAATTAATTTGGTGAGTCGAATAAATAAATCAAATCACTTCTGTGCATCATTTCAGATTGAACGACGTTACGAATCCCCGATTGCACGTGAAGCACCGCCCTGAGACGCATCTGAAAGAATATCTTCAGAATAAATTCACGAAACTAGTTGGCACTCCAAAATGGGCGGAGATAAAGACCCACGAGGAGGAGGACTCGGACTCCGAACACGAAATACTGAAACACAGTAATCATTTGGCTCCGGTGAAGACGAAGAAGTTGGCGAAGGGGCTGATTGAGATCAAAGCACTGAGGAATATCAACAACGAGACGCAGAATGAGGGCCCCTTCGTCACAAACTTGAGGTTTCATCCGACGTCGACTGTCGCCTTCGCCACTGGCCTGTCTGGGGTTGTCTCCTTATTCCAAATTGATGGGAAGGAGAACAAGAAGCTGCAGAGCATCAAGTTCGATAAATTCCCGGTGAATTGCGCCAGGTTTTTGAAGGATGGAACTGAGATTATCCTGGGTACTAGGTACAGGAACTACTGCCAGATTTACGATCTGATGAGTGGGAAGACGTACAAGGCACAGCTGCCACATAATGTGACTAATGCCAAGGTATTTAAATAACTAAATAAAAAATTGGAAAAATAAATTGATAAATTAATTTATTAATTAACGAAAGAAAACTGAAATAAATACCTAAATTGCTTTAAATACCTTAAATTTATTTAATTAATTAATTGAATCACTTTATTCCTTAAATTTATTTACACCTCAAATAAATTTAAGGTATAAGTGAATAAATTATTGTTGGGAAGCACACATTCATTGCAATAGGGTAATTGTTAGGGTTTTCGGATTAAAAAATATTGAATTAATCAATAAAATTGAATCACATGGATTGAGAGATTTTAAATCATCAAATTTGTCACTGAAACATCATTTTAATTCTATTTTGGAAAAAATAGCTAGCCAAATTTTTTTTTGTCAATCACTTCAAGATTACGAACGAATAATTGACGTGTTCAATAAATTGACTTTTCTGGTTACACAGATTTAATTATCGAATTCTTATTTTTGAGTTTCACTCAACCATATTCTGACTAAAAAATGTTCCACCAAAGAATAAAATTAAAAAATCCTTTTTTCCAGAATTTTGAAGTCTCTCCAGACGGAAAACTAATTGCAGTAGCCGGAAGAACCGGAGAGATTCACCTGCTCAATGGTCTCACCAAGGAATCAATAACAACAGTGAGAATGAACAAGAAATGTTGCACGATGGCCTTCACCCCAGACAGTAAAAACCTCATAACCCACGGTGAGAGTGAAGAAATCTACATCTGGGACGTGAACACCAGGAGATGCACCCATCGAGCAGTGGACGACGGTTGTCTCGCCTCAGGTGCAGTTGCAGTTTCCCCCAGTGGGCAGTTCCTGGCGACTGGCAGTAAACAGGGGGTCGTCAACATCTACGACACGAAGACAGTCATGGGGAGCAGGTTCCCACAGCCCCTGAAGATCGTCCTGAACCTGGTGACCCCCATTACATCCCTGAAGTTCAATCCAACGTCTGAAATCCTGGCTATGGCCTCTCAGTTCAAGGAGAATGCCTTCAGGATGATCCATCTACCTTCGTTGCACGTCTTCTCGAATTTTCCTACCTTTCAGACGGTTATGCATAATCCTCTGGACATTGATTTCTCACCTAACAGTGGATATCTGGGCATTTCGAATAATAAGAATAATGCTTATTTGTACAGACTCAAACATTTTGGGAATTATTGAAGGGAACGAAATATTGTTATTCAATTTTTTATGGTGAGTCGATTAACTCTGTTGTAATAAATATTTTTCACTATTATCTGATGGTTTTTAATGTTATTCACTTTGGAGAGGTGGAGATCGACATTGACGTGAACATGTGCATGAATTGATGCACTAATTGACGATGAAAAATGAAAAATTGTGAAATAATGAAAGAGTAATTGGTTAGAAGGAAAATTGAGATTTTACAAAGTTGGATTTTTTAGTTTCCAATTCATCACTTTCTCATTATCCCATCGACTATGCGACGTTTTCAAGTTCCTCAAGGTATTTACATTTTCATGAAAGCACTCATGAAATAGATAATGTTATGTCAACGGCGATAAACTTCAAAGAATTTAAAAGTGAATTAGAATGATTCGTTTTTTCAATTTTGAAAATGTTTTCGACAGTATTATCTGCAGGTATCCCTTCACCCTTAGTCGACGGACACTTATGCCCTGCGGGGAGAAATTTGAAAATTAACAAATTTTCATTGTATAAAATATTACTCCATCTGGACAAAAGGAAAACGAATGCGCGAAAGTCGTAATTTAAAATCAAATCAGTGAATAAATTTTTCCCGATAAATTATTGAATTTTTTTTATTTCCCAATTCATCACTCTCATGATCTCATCGACCACGCGACATTTTTAAGTTCCTCAAGGTATTTACATAACTACCTCAACCTTAATTCGACATGAAAAAATTATGTGCTAAAAATGTTCTCAGACTCATCTAGATCTACATAATAATGAAAGAATTGTATTTCGGCTTCGTCGCAATATTCTCGTATCCGTCATAGAAATGATATTTATATACAGTGTTTTTCTCCTTTAGCTTAATCGAAGAATTTCGTCTAATTATGCTCGAAGGATTAATCTATGCATCATCATTAGTTTGAACATGAAGTTGAGTGGAGTCTCCACTCGGATCATCGATCAGAATCATCAACTATTGGTCATCACCGCCACGTGCCAGTGATCCAGTGTCAGCGCTGCTACTCTCCACGATCAGCATTACTGTTTCAGCAGCACCGCGAACACATTCCACTTGATGGCTTCCCCAGTCCTTTCTCTGGCAAAATGTTGAGCAATAGGGGGTACGCCTGCACAGGGAACACTCGGCGTATGCCTCACGATTGCAATTGGCGCACTGGAAAAAAGAAAAAATTAAACTCACTCCATTACCCGTAAAATAGTTTCATAGATAAACCTAGCGAATTCGATAGATTTCCTATTGAACTTTTATTGAAAATTCTATTAGTTTTCAGCCGATTCTAGTGAAGAATTCCATAGCTTTACTGTAGCGAATATTTTATAGAAGAAATTAGTAGAATTTTATCCTTGAAATTTTTTTATTGAGTGATTTTCTTGAGAAATTCCTCGACATCAATTTTTTCCATTTTTTCTTGACTCCATTTTTCTCTTTATTATTATTATTATTATTATGTTGAAAGAACATGCTGATTTTTATCAAAACAATCAAATTGAAATGAATAAAAAAAACAATCTAACAAAAAAATTTCCAATTTTTTAAATTTGAAAAATTAAATTCTATTAATTTTTTATATAGAATATTTTCTATTAAATATATTTGTTGAAAAATGTAAATGTAATAGAATTTTCCCTGTGAATATTCAAAAATTAATAATGCAAAAAATATTATTCAGTTGAACAAAAAGGAAAAACTTTGAAAAAAATGTTTGACTACCTTTTTATTATGAGAGTTGGGTGCTGGTTGCAGTCCAACAGTCTCAATGACATCTCCCCTTCCCCCTAACTGAGCCACAAGTGCCTGTTCCCTCCTCAGTTGTCTATTGGTCTCCTTGGCCTCCTCGACAGTTCTCTTGAACTCGTAAGCGAGCTTCAGCATCTTCGTGGACATGTCATCGAGCTTCTTGAAGACGTCATCGGTCTGTCCGTTCTCAGCGTGAACTGCTGATATCACTTGGTCAGGGTCTGCGGCATGATGCACCACGAGACCCTCTGCTGACACGTACTGCGGCCACACGTCCTTTGTTTCAACAGCTGCATCATTATCACTCTCGTCGTTGTTGCTACCGTCTCGGGAATTGTCACTCTTTACTTTTCGAGATGGGGTCTCACCGTCGGAGGCCTCTCGTGCTCTTCTCCGACGCTTGTAGGGGGTGAATAGACGAACTGGGCCTGTCTGCAGGTGTATGAGAAAATTTCATAGAAAAACCTAGGGCATTTGATAGAAAATTCTAGTGGATTTCCATCGAACTTTATGTTTGTTTTTGGCGTTGTTTTCAATGCGCAGATTAACTGCAGAATTTTTTAATAGGAAAGTTCAATGGAAAGTATTTTATAGAAAAATTTAATACAATTCGAAAAATCGAAATTCTTGCCCAAGAATTTTTGTAGAAGAAATCGTAATATTTGTATTTGACAATTCTACTGATAATTGTGAAACCTTACCGTAGTATTTTCAACTGATATTTGATAGAAAAAACTCAGCAGATTTTCATTTTTTAATAAAAATTCTTGGGCATAAATTTTCCATGTTTTTTCCGTTCTACTTTTACTTATTTTTCATAATAAAATTCAAGAAAAATAGAGAAAATCGCAACACAATAAGCTACATTAAAAAATCAACATCAATGGACTATTTTCTGTCAAAAAAACATTGAAGACACAAAAATTAAAAAAAATTATAATAGACCTCGAATAGAATTTTCGTAGAGTTCCAAATAAATAAAAACTAAATGACTAAAAAATTTTTTTTATCAAGATAAACTAATTACGTAAATTTCAAAATTTCAAAATTTCTCATTTTTTCCCCGGTATTACTCCCAAAAAAAATTCAAGTGTAAATTCAACTTAATTTTGAACCTCAGTTCTCCGTTTTTGGCTTCTTATTTCTTTTACCAAGGATTGAGAATTTCTTTTCCCGTAAAATGTTGGGACAATATAAACTCCTACATTTTTATCCCCAGGAAAAAATGGCCACGTTACAATTGTGTAACGATTTGACCCTACAATTGGCCTCAGCTGTTGGCTCTTTAATAGATAAAATAAAAAATGATGACCCACCGCACTGTCGTCATCGCAGCAGGCAGCACATGTGCAGGAAGTGGCATGTGGCTTGAGGATATTCTCGTCGATGAGTGTCTGCAGACTTCGGCCCCCGAACCTGATGCTCCTCTTCCAGTCCTTGCTGCTGGCCCTGCCACAGGCCGCCTCGAACTCACTCGGTGTGTACCAGTCATTCCCCAGTTTGATGCACCTCCCTCTGCCCCCCGACCCAAAGCGACTCTTGTGGAGCTCTGCATTCGTATTCTTGCACCTCACTGGGAGTACTGACATGTTAGCTGACTCTGACCAGCTGCAGATCGACTGGGAGTTGCCCGTGGTGACGTGAATCTGCTCGTTTTCCGTCTCCTCTGGGCTGTTCTGGATAACGATGTGAGTCGCCTTGAGCTCACCGTTCCAACGCAGTGGGTCTGTGTCTTTGTCGTGTCTCGGCTCGCAGATGAAGCCATTGTCCACGCACAGCATCTGCTTGAATTCACCAGACGTTGGGAGCTGCGAAGGTCAAGTAATTTATTCATTTGTATATGACAGAAACACGTTAACAACAATGAGAAATTATTTTTAAAAAAGGAATCCAGGATTTGTGGTGGGTTTTTTCTTGGGAATCCTGTTGGCACGTACGAAAAAATTTCGTAGAAAAATCTAGTGAATTCGTTAGAATTCTATTGGATTTCTTTCGAACTTTCTATTAGTGTTTGGCCGATTCTATTGAAGTGTTCGATTATTCTATTGAAATATTTTCTATAGGATTTTCTCGGTTTCCACGTTTTTTCCGCTGGATTTTCTTTTAAAAATCTCAAGAGGAAATTCCAAACAGAATTTCTAAATCACTTTTCTTATCTGACTAACTAATTAACGAATTGACTTTTTCTTATCGAATATCCGATAGAATCGGCGCAAAAAAAAAATAGAATTTTTCTGCAGAATTCCAATAGAAATCCTATAGAAAAGCCATAGAATTCCTACTACAGCAACAATTCAGTAGCGAAGTGGTAAAACGGTATAAGTGAATTTTGACTATTGATCAGTTTTCAATGAATATCTCCAAATCTAAGGGAGATAGCGAAATTGCTGTTATAACCTTTTTTGTAGAGCCGATTGAGTGCTACAACAAATGAAATTACAAAAATTTCGCTATCTCCCTTAGATTCGGAAATATTCCTCAAAAACTCAACTGGGAGATAAGTCGACTTAAACTTAAGTCGCTTTACCACTTCGCTACTGAATTAGGGGAGGGTGGGGTAAAATGGACACTTTAGACTTTTTTAAAATCATTTACAACTCAGAAACAAATTTATCAATTGAGCTCAGTTGAGGCTCGTCACAAAGGGAAAGAATTGTTCTTTGTATTGAAAAAAAATTAGTAAATTTCATCGACATTTCAACCACTCATTAACATTTTTTAAAAAGTCAAAAGTGTCCGTTTTACCCTAACCTCCCCTAAAGGCGTTTATTTAACATAAAATACAGTTGGACAATGTATAAATATGATGTTACAAGCTTAGAAAAAATTTAGTCGTAGTCTCAGCCCTTGGGCTCTTACTTGCAATTAACATGGCGATTGTATTCTATTCAGATAACACAGGGGTTACTTACAAAAGAGATAGATTATACAATAGAATTCCTATAGAATCCCAATAGAATTTTCTCGCGAATTCGCTAGGTTTTCTATTGAATTTTTCCATGCGTGCCCATTGCAGATGTTTAGAGGAATCACCTGGAGCCTCATCACCAGGACCGTCTTAAGTTCATGGACCTGATGATGCTACATACCTGGAGGCCATCGGAAGTGATGACGTTGAAGGTGGTGCCATTGCTGGAATTGGACACCCCGATGATGGAGCCAACAGGTAATGATACCGGTACACCCTGGACACTTGGCACTGTTGTAACATTAGTAGCAACAGCAACAGGATGGGCTTCGTGCTCAGTCGACAGACTGGACGCCTCCTCGGTCTCGCTCGTTAACGATTCGGACATGTCCGGTAGCACAGCGACACTTTCCGATGTTTGATTCTCTTCCATTTTCGGCTCACCCCCGTCCTCCGCGGAATCCTTTTTGCACACTAATGGCGTCACCCGAACAATCGACAATATGGATTGAGGGTTTAAGCATTCGTATGGGGCCTCGGTTTATCGTGGATTGTGGGGGAGGAATGGCGGATATTTATTCGTCACGAAAGCGGCCATAGCAATGCAGGACTGCAGTGCTGTACTACACGAATTGGGTGGAATACCAATGGGGAGAGTCTGGGGGAGAACGCTCCATTCGGAGGGCTTTTTTTCTCTTTCGGCCAGTGCTCCACCTTGGCGCAGGCCACTTTCTCGGTGAGCGCTGTTAGGACGCCATTTTGGGGGGACTGTCGACGCGGGAAATTTTGAATTTACTTGAGAAATTTTTTTTCGTGTCACGGGACCTGAGAAACCTCATTTTCGTGGCGCTGCGCACCACGAAATTGGCGTTTTGCAGGTCCCTCGACACGAAAATTAATTTTCATCACGCTGTGACGAAAAGTGAACTTTGTGGCACGCGGAGCGTGCCTAAAAGTCCAATTTCAGCCACATTGTGATGAAAACACACTTGAAAAGTTCACTTTTCGTCACAGCGTGATGAAATAGTATATTTCGTCATTGGGCCGAAAAAAACTTTTCTGGCGAAAATGAGGTTTGCAGCACGGGCCGAAGGCGAGGGATTTCTCTAGTGACCACAATGTCCCAACAAATAATTTCGTAACTATCCCGCCAAAACCGTTTCATGTTCCCCAGAGCCTCCGCAGATAAATCAGACTTCTACCTGTTCACAAGCAAAGACATTGCTCACACTCAAGAGTGGCAAACGTCCCCCAAAAAGCCGACCCCCGCCTGGCGTATTGATCATCCTCAATTTATGAATATCACAGTTTGACATTTACCAATAATCCCCCCCCCCTCGTTCCAACAACAGCCGAAAACAATCGTCAGTGTTACAATAAATCCAATCACACCAGATGCACAGTAACGAATGAATTATCATTGCATTTACGACGCAATAGGGCCACGTTCTATCGCTCTTCTTATGACGTCACTCTCCGCGAGTTACACAAGCGTCATCGGTCAGTCTACTTGATAAATTTAGCAAACAACTGAGAAAACAGCGAGGAGAAGTCCTTTTTCCTATTTTGTTGAGAATAGAATCATCAATTGTTGACTGTTATCTTCTCCAAACGCAATTGAGTCAACTTGACGAGTGAATTTTCGTTGAATTGCTGTCGTTTTCATTAGCCCAGTGAAACAGCGAAAGAAAACGAATTCATGTGAAAATAATTTGACATTTTTTCCTGTTTAATTTATGGAAAATATGTGAAAAATTGACGAGTTGCCTTCATCGAGGAGACAAAGGTATTGGAATTTGTGTTGTTTTTTTTAATTGTTCTTTTTGTTTTTGTTTTTGGGTGGATCATTGCGAAATGTTGCTGATTACATTGGGGACTTCTTTTCAGGTTTTGGAGTGCAATTGTTTGGACATCGAGGGGTAATAATGTCGATGCAACAATTCTGCCTTCGTTGGAACAATCATCAGCCGAATTTCATATCTGTTTTTTCAACTCTTCTGAGCAATGAGACACTAGTTGATGTGACACTTGCTGCTGAGGGGAGACACTTGCAGGCACACAAAGTCGTTTTGTCAGCTTGCAGCACGTACTTTCAGTCACTTTTCACGGTTAATCCCTGTCAGCATCCTATTGTTATACTGAAGGATGTGAAGTTCTCGGATCTCAAGATTATGGTGGATTTTATGTACTATGGGGAGGTCAATGTCTCTCAGGATCAGCTGCCATCTATTATTAAGGTAAATGTTGCAGTTGCATGGGACATATTCAATGTTATTTCGTGATAATGACGAATTATATTTGTTGAGAGGGAGGGGAATGAGATGGTTTCAATTTATTTCGTCGATTTTTTAAAACAATTTCTGGGATTTAACAGGTTTGAAGAAAAGTCGATAGGGAAACGTAGTTTTCTCTCAGGAATTCCAGAGGGGGTCCATTAGAATTAGATTAAAAATTATGCAACTCTATGGAGAAATTTTTTGAGTCGATTTCTGATAAAAACTTTGCTTCAGAGGAAGTGGGATAGTTTCATTTTATTTCGTGAGTTTCTTAAGACAATTTAACATGAAAAAAAGTAGGAAAACCTAGAATTATGTTGATAAAAAACTTGGAGTTAAATCTAAAATTACGCAACTCTGGAGCAATTTTCAAAGGGATGTTTTGATAAAAACGAGTTTAGGTTTTTCAGAAAAATTCGTGGGTATGAGTTGGCCAAATTTATTCTATTATTTGTGTTTGGCTTTTCAATGTAGAATCCAAGAATTTTCATGGAAAATATCACAATAATATGAGTTGTGTAGAAGAAATCCAATTTTATTTATTTTCTAATTATGATAAAGGGGAAATTGTTGGTTAATTTTCGAGTGGAGTTGTGCTACAACAAGAGAAGTCTTTCAGAATGATTCTATCCAAAATTAATACAATTTGATGTAAAAAAGTCAATGAATGTAATTTTTTAATTAAAATTCTAATGTTCATGTTCCATATTCACGAATTCTCGTAGAAATTATCTCAACAAAAGAAGTTGCATTGAAAAATCAACATCTATTGAATAAAATTAATCTTTCAAATTGAAATTACTAATTGAAATCGAAACTGAATTGAAAAAAAAAAGTGAAACTGAATTTTTTTTCTATCAAATATCTATTAGACAAAACTGAAATTCCTTTTCCCAGAAAAATTTTTAAATTAAGTTATTCCATCTCGTTCTACCCCATCCCAAATTGAATTAACAACTCATTTCCCGAACTCAACCATCTGTTTTCCTCAGACTGCCGAGAGTTTAAAGATCAAAGGTCTCGCCGAGATGCACACAGCGTCATTAACGAAGTGGCCAAGTGGTAGTTCAGAGCCGAGCGATGGAAACAGGGGTGAATCATGCTCACCTAGCCCATCACCAATGTCACCATCCTACAGGAGAAAGAGATTGAGGAAGACGTCGACTGGCTCGACGTCTGGATCTGGAGATAAGCAGGAGGAAGTCAGTGAAATAACTCTTGTTGCCACTAATATTGTCAAACCAGAGCCACTCATTATGACACAGGAGAGTGGTGAGAATTTAAGGCGCCCTATTAATACCAGCACTGAGTCGCAAGGGAGTATCGATGAGGATCAAATATCAATTGTAAGTCCACAGGAGTAATTGGTAAATTAAAAAATTGCACTCCTAAAACATTTTTAAACAGCAATTTTTTACTCCTGCATTTTCAAAATTTATGCTCCAGAATTTCTACAGAATAAATTTTAACAGAAGTCATTTTTAAATGACGACAGAATGATAAATTTTTAATTTTATGAATTATTCTGTAAACAATTTTAAAAATGAGTCTATTTCTTTTCTTGCATTATAATAAATAATGTTCAATTTTCTACAAAAATTAATATGGAGAGGATGAAACATGTAAAAAAATTGAAATCTATCGCCTTTTTCCACAGAAGTGGAGAATTAATAAATGAATTTAATAAAAAATCGCATCAATTATCTTTCAGATGAGCAACATGGAGAGTAGTTCAGCAACGACTCCGGCCCAAAGTGAGAGTTCAATGCAGGACGTGAGTCAGCAATCAGGTACAAACGTGCAGAGTTCATTATCATCAGGGCAGACATCAGCACATCAAGGTGAGCCCCGCAATAATATTTTATCTGATTTCTTTTATTCATTTTACGTAGAAAAACCGATAAAAAAATCAATGAATAATTCGTTGAAATTCAATGAACGTTAACATTCACCTCCGATTGGTTTCACCAGTAAATGCATTATTATCATGAAAATCCTGATCATTATTCCCCATTCTCAATGACAAATCTCCCGCGTTTCGTACCTCGTTTATCTTAAAGTCTGAAAACCCAGGAGTAAGTGACTCCAGTCGATTAGTCTCTCCCACCTGCATGCTAACGAATTAAGCTCAATTGTGTAATATATGCTGGCACAGATGCGTTCAAGTATGTTGCACAACGGAATCAACAGACGTTTGACATGAATATAGAGCGAATTCATAAAATAAATTCTATCCAAAAATTATGAAATAACTTATATCAGTGTTTCGATGGCACACAGATACATAGCACACCTGAATATCAAGTGTTCCTGAATCATAGAGTGTCTATGTGTGCTTTCACTTCAGCCACACGTATGAAAAAATTCAATTTAAAAATCTAACGTTTTCTCTGAGGAATTTTATTGGAGTTCTACGTTAATTCTGCTAAAAAAATTAGTATTTCTTACGCAGTTCTTTTGGTGAATATTTTCTGGTGGAGAAAAAACTACAGATCAAAATCTATTGATCTTTTTCAGTCAAATATCTACCAAAAAATGACTCGAAGTTGCATAATTTTCAATAGGATTGACGCAAAAAAAATATTCTATAGAATTTCGAGAGAACTCCAATAGAATTCTTATTTTATATAGTTCTATTAGGAATCAATTTGAAGAATCTGTTAGTGTTTGTTCCAATTCTGTTAAAAATGAAAACATTTATAGATGTTGATTTGTCAATAAGAATTAGTACGAATAAACAAATCAAGAATAAAAATACAGCAGAAAAAAGTTGAAAAATTTCTGCCCAAGAATTTCTAGAGGAAAATCAAAATCAATTGACTTCTCCAATAAAATTCCTCAAAAAAACGTTCAATTGTTCTCTTGAATTTCTTCATACACGCGAGCCAAACTAAAGTCACAAAATCCGCTTTGAAACAACAGCAAACTAGGGTGAACTGTCCAGTGTTCGAACGAATAAGAGTCGTCAAATACCAATGATCGAAAGACCAAGATACAATAATATAGAAAATTTTCAGCAGGTCTTATTGAATTTGAACATTATATTGGTTTTTAAAAAGGACAAAAGTCCCATTTCACTGCACTGAGCATTTATTCAACGATAAATACATAAATTAGTTCGATCACTGGACGTGTTCGAACACTGGTGCATTTACCCCACTAAAAACCAGTGCTTGAGTATGTATCTGTGCCATGCCATATTCTTATAATTTCCGCTTTGAGAGCCACCTAAAGACCAACAACAATTCCAATACTGATAAAATCCGAACGACGAAAACAGCCAGAGAAAAAAATGTCGAATTTTTATTTAATTAAAGATTAAAACCGAAGAAGAAAAAAAATGAATTGGTCTGTTCCACAGGATTGCAATGGACAATCATGGAGCACACGTATCCACGTTTCGCTCTATCCTCGTGTCAAACGAATCTGTCGATTCAAGCATCATCGGCATTCACAACCCCCGAAATAACGGCATCATCGAGCATCAATGATCAGTATCCTGGTACAAATACCCCAGGCTCGAGTTGTGCATTAACGAATTATACGAGTCCAACGCATGGAGGGCTTCAGCCATCGTCAGGTGGTCCATCGCCATCGGGACAGTGTACAAATACGTGTCAGAGTCCCTGCGCCAGTCCTCAGGCGACAGTCAAGAGAAAGAGATCGACAAATCCCCAGGCAGATGAGAATTTCATCAGGGCTTTGGATGCTGTTCGCTATGGGGGCATTGGTTTTTGCAAAGCTGCGAGAATGTTTGGGGTCAATAATCGAACCCTCTGGCTGGAGTACAAGAAGAGGGGCTATCCCAATAATCGGCCCAGTCTCAAGTCCAGGGTCAAGCAGGAGGCGCCCACTTCACCACCACCTGCACCAACATCACAGCCTGTTAACTCACAGAGCCCCACACCTATGGGACCTCCTACCACTCCTCATAGCACGCATAATACTCTCAATACTCACACTATGCTCACTGCACACAGCCCACACATGCTCAGCAGCTATGTGGACACCAGGCATAATGATTACTCGTTACCCAATACCAATATGCCCATTAATTTACATGGGGTTAATTATAACGCCATGTGAAATGATGCGTTATCCTATGTGTACAAATAGGGGGAGGTTTTTGGGGTCTGGGGGGAGAGTGAAACTGAGAATTTGTGAAATGATTTTGGTGAAAATGATTCATTAGAATTCTGTTCGAAAATCTCATTTTTTTGGGAAAATTCTGTTCAATTGTGCACATTTGCCGTTCGGTTTTCAATATTTTTTTTGTTGTAGGGAAATAATGCGGGTGTTGATTTTTTTATAAAAAATCCTTAAACATGATTTTTTCGAGTTTTTTTATTTTTCTACGTTAATTATTTTTCTGAGATATTTTGTCTCGAAATTCTGGGGCAGTTTTCATTTCTTGTTGTTCATTTTTTCTTATCACAAAATCCAAGAGAAATAAATTTTACAGAATTCATGCCCAAGAATTTTTCAGATATAAAATTCTGAAGGTTTCACTCTCACGTTCTTTCCTATAATTTCTTCTTGAATTGGTGGGAACACCAAGAATATTAATTTTCATTTGCGTGCTTTGAAAAATTTGGAAAATTCCTTTTTTTCCCATTTTTTCTTCTGTTCTTCCCCTCGACTCTCTTCAAAATTTGATTTCTATTCCTCCACTAAAGAAAAATTGTCATCAGTTTTCTTCCTTTCGTGCTTAAACATAGATCATAGGCTACATAGTAAGTGTAAAAAAATCGTCAAATTTTGTAAATAATTTTTCCTGGTGATTTATTTTAATGTCAGCTATATTTCACTATTCCACATGTTATACGTGTATTCTGGAGTCTTTCATACGGTATTCTATTGTTTACCATGTTATACTTTCGTACGTTGATATTTCGACTTTTTTTAAAAAAGAAAACGTGGATGGACGAGGCAACCGATCCTAACAATAAATAAAGAGAGAAAAATCGTTCCGCGCCTACTGTAAGTAGCAATGTTGAATTGGCATTGGATTTTTTAGAGGCCACAGGATCAATCAGTTGTCTCGAGGGAGTCGATCCGACCGGTCGAACGATACTCTATATAATAATTAAATACGATTATCCTAATGAACAAGTATTACACGAAAGAGGTATTAAACGAAAGAGACGTGAATAAATGATTTAGGAAATTTCGTTCATTTCATTTCTGTCACTATTGATGCCGATTATTGATCGGTAAATTTATCATTGAAAATGATTATTTGTTGATCAATGGCGTTCAATAATGCTGACAATAAATAATCGTGGTTAGTCGCACCTCTTTGGATTCAGTTGCGTAATTATTTATTAATTGTAATGGCAGTTTATATTTAATAAAAATTATGAAAATCATGGTTTAATCAATTTTATCACTCCATTGAAATATATCGATTTCCTCAACATTTATTTATTCATTTATTCATGAAAATTAATTATTTATGCTTCACGAGTAATTTTGATATTCAACTATTTCAGAAACAATTCAAATTTGAAGCAGTTTAGGAGATATCCTAACCACTAGACAATACCGAAATACAGTGCAGAAGAAAAATCGTGTGGAAAAAACGAAACTAGATATTTTCTAAAAAATTCTATTGGAGTTCAGTGAGAATTCTTGTGCATGAATTTTCTATTTTTTTTTTTTGGCAATGCATTATGACTATCAAATAAAAATACAGCAGGAGAAATTTGGAATATTTGTGCCCAAAAATTTCCACAGAAGAGAGTTGCATAATCTTCAATAAAATTGGCCCGAACATAGAGTTAATTAATTGAATCTTGATACAATCTCAATAGAATTCGTGTAGACTTTCAATAAAAATCCAATAGAATTCTCATTAAAAGCGCTGTCTTTACCGTATTTCCTCATGAAATGTTCAAATATATTTCGCTATTTGAAAACGTTTCCAAAAGAAAATTCTTTCGCCCTTTCTTTTGAATTTTTTCATCCGTGGTAAATCTCACTATAATTCGAGATGTCCACTTGTCTCCAATTTTCCCAAGTTTTGATCATTCTTTCTAGCATATCCCAAGCCGATCTGAAACCCTCCAAAAAGTTGTAAAAATGTATAAAAACTTCTCGATTGATTTGAGAGTTTATCTACGAGACGATCAATTCTAGAATTTTCTAGCATTTATCGTTTGAATGTCGATTTCAATGAAAAAAAATGCCAGTAAACACTCGTCCATAATAACTACTGCTAAATTATTCCAGCGTATCAAGGAAAAGTAGGAATAAAGAGGAGTAGATTGCTCCTGATGCGTCAGCAGCCAAGAGTGAAGAAGGACCTGGAGCCAGGACATCCCTCCCCCGACAGTGAGCCCGGCTCCCCCAGGATCGTCCAATCGCCCCATCCAGTCACGCCAATACTGAATCTTCCAACGCAGAATCTGCTGGAGACTGAGCCCAACACCTCCAACCAGAGTCTGTTGACCATGACGACGTGTACAAATCTCCTGACTGTTCCCCAGCCCTCGTACCTCGTGAAACAGCACTCTCATCCACTCCTGCCGAGCCAGCAGCAGGGGTCCTCGGGGAATTACAGTGGGTGGATGCAGAGACAGCACTCCAACCCGGAGTATCCTGGGAGGACGTCCAGTCCCAGCATGTCCATTGATCCTCTCCCGAGGATCAAGATCGAAGGGGGACCTGGGGACGGGAAGGACAATAGCTCGGCCAGTGGACTGAGGATCATTCCTGCTGAGTTGTTGAGGAGTTCCTCAACACCACAGGTTTTGTAGATTTTTTTTTGCATTTTAGAATTCAGTACGCTGAGAGAGAAAATTACTTTTGCCAAGTAAATTTGCTCGACAGAAGTAATTGCAAAATGCAAATGTTTATATACATTTACTAATGGCAAGTAAATTTCCTTGGCAGAAGTAATTCTTTTTTCTCAGTGTAGTGGAGCGATAAAACGATTTATGGCGAATTGGCTCTCGGCTGTTTTCGAGGCATATCCCCGAATTTAAGGGAGATAGCAAAGTTTTTATAATGACCTTTTTTGTGGGGGAAATTGAGAGCTGTAGAAAAGGTAATTACAAAAATTTCGATATCTGCCTTAGATTTCGAGATATTCATTGAAAACTGATCTATAGTCTACTATTGAATTCTCAACAAACGAAAATCATATCAAATATTTTAGAACACTTCTGAAATCAACGTGTGAATATCTCCACACGTCTCATGCGAATATTTTCTATAACAATTATTGAGGCTAAATTTCCTTAGTTTCTTTCTCTTGAATTTTATTGTGAGAATCCAATAAAAATAAAGTGAGGAAAAAATTAAAATTTATGTCCAAGGATTTCTGTAGATGCCGATTATTCAATATAATTCATTCTGTTGGGATTTATGCCCTAGAAATTCCCATAAAAAATCTCTATCAGAAAATGGCGTCATAAAATTGCATAATTTTCAATACAATTAGCAATTAACAATTAGCAAAACAACAGAATTATTCAATAGAATTTTATCAGAAATCTATAGAGTTTCTTAAACAATGCAGCAGATTTTCCTATTTCGTCAATTTCAACTAAAAATTTTCATCTTCCCGCAGATGGGGACGACATCCAGTTCTTCAGAGCCTCGAATCCGCGAGGGAACGAGTGACCAACGTCTCGGTCACTGCCCAGTCCAACGTCCTGGTCCAGCCCTCGGCTGCAACCACTGTTGGAACACCGTTGACGCACACGGTCGCACCCTGAGACGCAAAACAAAGTACCACTGTCCCGAGTGCCAGATAAATCTCTGCATTGTCCCCTGTTTTCAAGAATTTCACGAACGTCCACGTGACAATTCCACTGCTAAAACACTACCAAAAACTAGCTCAATCTAACGAAACTAGCTGCAATGCAAATAAATTTTCTCATCAATGATAAAACTGCATATCACTGTGGCTAGAATCAAAAAAATGTGAAGAATATTTTGAGGATAATACCTGTAAAAATGGGGAAAAGGAACTGAACATTTTTTTTCGCTTTTTTTATTTCAAACGATGAATCATAAATTTATTTTTCTCGTAAACTATCGGTAATTTTGGCTTTATTTATTCGTAAGTTATAAACTATATTTATTGACGTTCAATTTTTATACGAGTGGGAGGATGAATTTATAAGAGAGAGAGAGAGAGAGGTGACGAGAGCCGTCCGAATTTTTTCAATAAATGTTAGCAGCACGTCAATACGAATTTCTAGTGGTGTAATTCAATTAGATTTTTACTGTTGAGTATGACTTTAGTGTAGACTAGATGAAAAATATTATTTCAGATAACAAACATCAACATCTTTATCATAGAAAAGGAATCATAGAAAACCTGGTGTATTCGATAGAAAATTTTATTGGATTTCGATTGAATAATTCTGCAGCTCTATTGCGCTTTTTTTTTAAATCTCCAATAGAAACTAGTTGAGACATTTTCTATAAGAATTCCTCGACGTGAATGTTTAATATTTTTTGCATTCTATTCTTTCTCTTTTTATTTAAAAAAAAAATCGAAGACTTGAACAAATTGAATCGAGGAATTTCTATACGAAATCTTCATAGAATAAATTGTGTAGAAAAATAGAATTCTATTGATTTGTTCAATGGAATATTTTCCATTGAGCATTTGTATTGACCAAAAATGCGCAAATAACCTGCGGAATTTAGTAATAAAAATCCAATAGAATTTTGCACTGAGTTCACAAAGTTTTCCCATAAAATTTGTTCGCACGCGATTTAAAAGGAACGAAGAATGAGGATTAAAATTCGCTAAAGCCGTCACGATTAAAAAACTAGTAATATCAACTCTTAATCTAGTGGAGGATATCCTAGGGGACAATCCCTGCAATAAAATCTTGGTGCGTCGGTCCAACTAACGTCGGATATAACTGACTGGGATTAGTAAAGGTCACTAGGTTTTCCTGCTAAATTTGTCCTCAGGCGAAATCAACTCCGGACGAGTGATAATTCAAGAATGTGGTAATGAGCAATTCGGCCTCATCCTGATAACGAAGACTCATTAACGGAGATAATCATCGATGCTTCATTATTTCAACTAATGAGCCCTAACCGATCATTCCTGTATACGAAACTTGGGTAAACAATACGAGACATTCTCCCCTTCGACGAATAACGAAAAAATAACGAGTGAAATTGGTAATTACGTGACTCCTCCACTTTCCACTTTCCAAATTATAAAAATAAGTGCCCAATATTTTCCATCCAGCTTTCACACTTCCCAATTATGTTCAGTGAAAAATAATTGCACTCACATATTCTAAAAATTTCATCTAAAAACCCTAGAACAACGAATTTTCATCTCAATGATCCAAAATTCGAAGATTTCCGGAGACAATTTTATTGTCTAAAATCGTCCCCGAGGGTAAATCGATCCTGTCCCCATGATTGGCAATGATGATGACAGTTCCCCTGAGCGAGACATCCCTCCCAAAGGTGACATCCCCAGAGACAGTGAGATGATCGAGTTCACACAAATCCGGGATAGTGCTGAACCTCCTCAAGAACTCCTCGACCTTGGCGAAGTGATTGTCCCCAAGTTTGATGAGTGGAGTCCCCGGGAACATCCTCTGGGGGCTCATGATCAATGAGCCATGCCGAAGGACGTACAAATTGCTCTTGACGAGCATGAGATCCGAGGTCTTCTTGACAGGCAAGAACCTGCTGCGAGCGACATGAATGCCGATGGACCTCTCGAAGGACTTCATGGCAGCGCCAACAGCTGTCTCGAGCTGGATCACGTGAATTCCCGTGTCCGAGACCTTGGGATTGACGATTATCTCCAGGTCGAGGGATTTTTCATTGAGGACTCTCTCAATTGCACTGAGTTTCGCCCACAAATTATTCGTATTGAAGAACTTGAACTTCTTGATCGATTTGAACTCGTCCACGTGCTCCTTGGGGACTTGGGCGATCTCGAGGAGTCGGAGTTTGTCGTCGTACTGGATCAGCGTTCCACCCTTGACGTCGGCCCTCGTCTTGTCGGTGACCTCCATGACGAACTCGTGGGACTTGCTCTTGGGGTCCAGAAGGAGCTTCAGGATCTTGTTGTCCACAGTCGCCCCCAGATTATCTATGTTCGAGATGAAGCAGTACTCCCGGCCGTCCTTGAGGAACTCGTCGAGGAGTCCGCAGCGCTGGAAGCTCTCGTAGAAGTCCCCGTGACCTGGAGGATACCACGCCTCGAGCTCCTCGTCCACGTCGCAGCTCCTCGCCACTGGGAGCAGTGACTCCTTGTTTATTCGTGGGTGACAGCTCTGGTTGAAGGTCTTTATGGTCACGTCGAAGCCCTTGTACTTGCGTATTATCTTCTGGGTGTCGGCGTCGGTGTTGAAGGAGTTCATGAGGACAAGGGGCACGTTCACACCGTAGGCCTTGTTCAAGTGCTCGGTCTGCTGCACCGTCAGGTCCAGGAAGGTCAGGTCGTTTCGAACTACTATCGAGGACTTGGGTCCGTGGCAACCCATACTCGTGCCGAGACCTCCGTTCAACTTCACTACCACCAGCTTGTTCAGCATTTCACGGATCTCCTCGGTCGTGGGCTCCTTCAGGGAGCCGTAGTCTCGGATCTGGAGAGAATTTCATGTTGAAGAGTTGAGGATTTTTTTTTATTTCATGTCTTTCATGAATTTTATTGTATTTTGTTTTGTATTCATTATTTATGAAACAGTAATGAAATTAAAAATACAGTGCTTCCATTCGAAAGGAACAAAATTCAACGAAGAGAACAGAATGTTATTTTTATTTTTTAATCTAGCGAGAATTTCATGTTGAAAAATCGATGAATTTTTTTTA
>NW_021680345.1:4589562-4647572 GCF_001412515.2 Diachasma alloeum
CGAAGAGAACAGAATGTTATTTTTATTTTTTAATCTAGCGAGAATTTCATGTTGAAAAATCGATGAATTTTTTTTAGATTCATCTCCTTCATGAATTTTATTATATTTTATTTTATATTCATGTTCAATTTATATTCATTATTTATGATGAGTGTGAATTATGCATAAATAAGAAATTAGGAAACAGTAATGAAAATAAAAATACAATGCTTCCGTTTGGAAGGAATAAATTTAATAAAGAAAACGGAATTTTTATAAGAGAGACTTACTGCATCTTCGGGAAGCTTTTGGATCTGCTCCCAATTGACTGAGGGTCCCGAATCCTGAAGGAACCTTTGAAACAGTTTGGTGAAGCCCTCGAACTCATCGTGAAAGCGCTGGCGAAGATGTGGGGGAGCTGTGTTCTCCAGTTTCTGCAACTCCGCGGCCAGTTCATTCTCGGCGTCTCTTTTCGTTCTCTCGCGGAAGGCCTGGGTGTCTGAGGGCGAGCGAGCGTGCCCTCTTGACTGTAATTAATTTCAAAATGCTAGATTGTTTGATTTTTTAATGAAAACAGAAGAAAAGTGGAGTGCACAAAAATAGAAAATTCAGGTATGAAAAATTCCTATAGAAAAAGTTTTATAGACAGATGACATTTGCCTGATTTTTTTTTCTGTAGAATAATTTCTATTGGAAATTTCTGCTCCTCATCTGCGCGTTTTTTATAGAAATGTTCATTGGGTTATATATTATTTTGGTATATTCTATAGAAAAAATTAATAGCAGTCGATTTTTATTGACAGCTTGTCTTATCGAGATATTTTCTATTCTTCGACTCAAATTTTCCAAGTTTTGTTGCATCTTTTTTTTAATAAGAAACAGTTTGAAAAATTAATATCGAAGAATTCCTGTTGGAAATGTCTCATAGAAAAAGTTGTGGGGAAATATAAAATTCTACTGATTTCGCTATAAAACAGTTTCTATTAAAAATTTCTATAGAAATTCCTCGGCTTAAATTTTCTCGTTTACTCTTCGATTTTTTCAATGGAAAGAGAAGAAAAATAGAGCCGAAAAAATTATTAAATTCATGTCGAAGAACTCCTATAGAAAAGAGTTGTATAGAAAGATGAAATCCCATTGATTTTTTCTCCAAAATAATTGCATTTGACATTTTCAAAAAAAAAACGTGCAGTAAAGCTGCGAAATTCTCGTAAACAAGTAAAATTTCCCGCAGAACTTCAATGTTCGAAATCCCCTAGAATTTTCTATAGAATTCGGTAGGTTTCTCCACGAAATATTTCCGTGGCTTTCGCAATGTATTTCAGATTCCCCGCTAATAATCAAGCGGATTGGCGCGAAAAACCGTACGTTTTTTCCTCCATACGAGAAGTTATCTCTATAAATAGTATCACGTACACAATCAGTTACACAACACTTGAAAATTACCACCATCTGAAGAATTCCCGCGTCACGCTTACAAATCATTATCCCCAACAACAACTACATCCTCAAACTATCAAAAATTTCCACAGCCATTGAAATTCCCAACGAAGGAATGTCCCCACTGATCCAACATTCGACACAATTCAAATTCCAAACTGACTAAGTATTCGGCACGAAGACTAGAAATAGAAAGGTTCCAGCGAGAGCTGGTGTTTACTCACACGAAATAAATATTCCATGTTCGGAGGAGTTGGAGTTAATCAAACAGGGAAGGGACGAGTAAATAAATATTGACAGATAAAAATTCAAACGTGACGGGTAAAAATGATAAAAACAGAACGGGGAAAACTAAACGTGCGCACGGGTCGAGACTCTGGATTGCTCTGATACCAGCGACTCATCGAAGTGACAATGAAGCAGGCCTCGAGTGCATTATGTATGAGTTCGTTATCACTCATCCAGTATCAGTCGAGTTTTTGAGGTCTCTCAAATTTTCCGAGGCGCATAGATACGCGCCAAACGCTCGTTATTGAAATAGTGGGAATAATTTATTCGGAAATTAAGGGGGATTCTAGCAGTGATTGATACGTCTGACGGACGTTATTGTGATGGAGTTGTCGGGAGGTATTTGTAATGCGTCGTGAGGAATTCACTCGATTATGTCATGAGATCACCGGGCGCGAACATATTTAATAGAAAAACCTAGCGAATTAGTTTTTGGCTGATTCTAGAGAAAAAGTCGAAAGAATTCAATTTTTCTATATAACTATTCTATATAATTCCCTTCAGATATTTTCTATAGAATTTCCTCGACTTGAATTTTCTATTTTTTTCATTTTATTTTTATTTTCCCCCAACGAGAAAATGTAACAAAGAAACTTGGAGAGTTTGAGCCGACGAAATTCTATAGAAAATATCTCAATAGAATAAATTGTACAGAAACATCGAATTCTTTTCACTTTTTCTATAGGGGAGAGTGGGGTAAAATGAAACAGTCAAAAAAACGATCGTTTGACACAATTCAGAATAATAATTTTTTTCAATTAATCCACTGACAAAATCATCGGCCGTCAAAACTTCTCAATAATTTTCCATTCTACCGAATGGAAAATTGTTATTCTCATCAGTACTCCCAAGAATTTAAAAAAAATTGTCAAATGTTATGTATAATACTTCACAAGAAATTCCTGACTCGATTATGTCATGAGATCACCGGGCGCGAACAAATTTAATAGAAAAATCTAGCGAATTCGCTGGAAAATTCGATTGACGTTCTATTAGTTTTTGGCTGATTCTAGAGAAAAAGTCAAAAGAATTCGATTTTTCTATGTAACTTATTCCCCTCAGATATTTTCTATGGAATTTCCTCGGCTTGAATTTTCTGTTTTTTTCATTTTATTTTTATTTTCTTCCCATCGAGAAAATCTAACAAAAAAACTTGGAGAATTTGAGCCGACGAAACTATAGAAAATATCTCAATTGAATAAATTGTATCGAAACATCGAATTCTTTTCACTTTTTTTATAGGGGAGAGTGGGGCAAAATGAAACAGTCAAAAAAACGATTGTTTAACGCAATTCAAGCAAAAAAAAAATTTTTTTTGCTAAATATTTTTTTCTTGTTAAATTTTTTATTCCCGGGAGTACTGATAAGAATAATATTTTTTTTTTCAATTAATCCATTGAAAAAATCATCGGCCGTCAAAACTTCTCAATAATTTTCCATTCTACCGAATGGAAAATTATTATTCTCATCAGTACTCCCAAGAATTTAAAAAAATTGTCAAAAGTTATGTATAATACTTCACAAGAAATTCTTGACTCGCTGATGTCAGGAGGATCAACGGGGATTGGGAATTCAATTGATCCGTTGGGAAAGAATTTCCTTTGTTTTTGTGCTTTGAAATCTGTTGGTAGTCTCTTCGTGTCAAGGTCTTATTCGTTATCACTCGAATGAACTGGCCAACAAAAATGTGAGACGATCACGCTGGCATGCGAGATAATAGTGATCTTTTCATCCAGCAATCACTTTTATTACATGACATTCATTTTTTGTAGAGGCGATTGTGAGGAATTGTGAGCTTCTTCTATTGCGGAGAGGATTTGATAGATGTAGGAGGGGCGAAAGTGTTCCATCTGGATGAGATTAACTCTCATGCATCGAACAAGACCATAGAAAATTCTAATAGAATTTGACCAATTTTTTTGCCGATTTTTTTTCCAAATTCGACTTCAGAACAATTGCAACTTCTCTTTTTCCATTTCCCTGGGCTCTTATGTATTTTTTTATTTGAATGGATGAAACTTTTCAGTTGAAAAAACTCCGCAGATTCCGATTTTCGGTTAGAGGAATTTTCGTAGAGAAAAACAGAAGTTTTTGTTCAAAAAAATCAAGAGCTTTCGATTCCGATTTTCCTAGACAATGCATTAAAAAATATTGGGACAGTCTTCCTGCGGCTATGGACCTCTGATAACTGATGATAAATTCATGTGAATCCACAGATAACAAATGTAGAGGAAAGAAATAACGATAATGACGGATTTCTACCAGAGGGGGAAGCTCCAGAGGCTTTGGAAAATCAGTTGAATGTCAATAACTCCCAGAATTTCTGATGAAAATCGATAATCCTGTTTGTGAAAAGACACTCTTTCTTTTCTATAATGCGTCCAGACGTGTTTCTTTCACAGATATTTCACAGTTACGATTATTATTAGAAGAATGAGAAAGAGTTCAGAATATTTTTTAGTTATTTCGGACTTTGAATGTATCGTAATCTCTTTTTATCAGGGATTATGATAATTTATGGAGGAGAAAAAGAAAGTCCAAAGGTTCTGCATCCGTGAAAATTCAGTCTTCTATTGGAACAGTTGGTAATTATGTATCGGAGAATTATGTATTTGAAAATATCTCAGAATTGTATAGAAAAATCGAATTCTTTTGACTTTTTCTGTAGAATATTTGCTATTGAACATTTCAATTCAAACGGCCAAAAATCAATAGAAAGTTCAACAGAAATTCAACACAGTAAAAACGAATGTTTGAATTTCACACACCTTTTGTAGACATTTTTCAGACGTCTGAAATTCAGGCACATTTTCATTTTACTGAGACTTTTTTTATTGTCTGAAAAATGTCTACGAAAGGTGTGTGAAATTCAAACATTCGTTTTTGCTGTGAATAGAATTGTAATAGTGGTAAAGTGTATGATTTTACCCATTACGTTCTATTTTTATTTCTATTTTTAGAGTCTTCTAGTAGATGAATTATCAATTTGAACATAAATTTCATGAGAGCTCGTGTATAAGGAAAAATTTGTTTATTCATTTCTGCCGAGACTATTGCGATTAATTTTTTTTAAGTTAGAAAAGTTAGCTTTATATGTTCTGCTGTTAGCCGAAAAAATTACGGAATTTTCATTGACACTGCCAAACGTCCTTGAATTTTTTCATCCACTCAAATCATCCCCAGAATTCACGTTCAAAGTCAGACATTTCGGAGCAGAATGAATGATCTTCACAAAAAAATGGAGAGGTTAAGGGGTTGTTCATCCCCATCTTCATGTTTCAGTACCTCAACAGCATTGGAATTCCCTTTTTTATGGGATTAACTTTGTCAATCGACCTTCTGCCCCACCACAGGTGCAAGTACTTCCCCAACAGTTCAAAACAATTGAACGAACTGTCAACGCTTTCGCAATTTTTTACAGTTAATTGGAGCAACGAAAACTGAACTCGAATTGAATTATTCTACTTTAACAGGAATCTTCACCTTTCTATCGTCGACAGTCAGCATCTGCTCGTTGAATTGATACTTAGGGTCCTGAGTTTTATACGTTCTACTGTCGTAAAAATTGCAGAATTTTCCTTGACCACGAAAAAAAACACCGACAATTTACCGGCACTGCCTAAACATCCTTAAATTTTTTCATCCACTCAAATCATCCCCAGAATTCACGTTCAAAGTCAGACATTTCGGAGCAGAATGAATGATCTTCACAAAAAAATGGAGAGGTTAAGGGGTTGTTCATCCCCATCTTCATGTTTCAGTACCTCAACAGCATTGGAATTCCCTTTTTTATGGGATTAACTTTGTCAATCGACCTTCTGCCCCACCACAGGTGCAAGTACTTCCCCAACAGTTCAAAACAATTCAACGAACTGTCAACGCTTTCGCGATTTTTTACAGTTAATTGGAGCAACGAAAACTGAACTCGAATTGAATTATTCTACTTTAACAGGAATCTTCACCTTTCTATCGTCGACAGTCAGCATCTGCTCGTTGAATTGATACTTAGGGTCCTGAGTTGCCACGCAGCTGCACACACCTGTGTCCTGCCTCCTCACTGAGACCACTCGACCTCTAATTTCGGTGAAGGTCAGAGCATCTTTCGGCGCTGAAACGCCTCATACTCATTCGGCATTCAAATTCTGAGGACTATTATTAGATGTTTTTGTCTATTTTCGAGGGCACGTAGGACTAGATTCGAGTTAAATTCGTTCAACTCCGTGGGTCGTACACTTGGCAGGGTGGAGTTGTTGGTGCGGCTGTCACAAGATGTCGCAGAAGTAAAGAACATTGCGAAAATTCAATTCAACATTTTATTATTTGTTTATTTATTTTTTTGTACAGATCATTGGAGATTTTGGTGGGCTAGGAGGTCAGGTATTTTCTGCCGTACAACTGGGCTTTTTTCTCGAATCCCGTCGAGTTTATTGGAGAGTTTATCTTGTAGAATGGATTCATTGAATACTGCAAACAGAAGATTAACAGATCGTTAATTAATTTTATAATGAGAATTGAAAACAAATCGTGGATTTACTTCGTTGAGTTTTTAATAATAAATAATAGGGTCCTCATTTAATATTCATTAAATGTTCGGGTGAACGAAGTGGAGAATCAATCAGAATGTTCTTAAATTTTTTTACAATTGAGTTTGGATTCAGTAATTGAGAGTTTGTTTTCTAAAAAAATAACTGAAGTTTGGAAAGTGGGGATTGAGAGGTCCTGTCGAATTTTATCATTCTCTGTATACAAATGGCAAATTTTTTAATCTATTTTTTTTAAGAACAAAATAGAAGATGCTGAGGAAAATTCTCATAGAAATTTCTACTAAATTCTGAAATAAAGTTTATCTTGTGGAATACATAATTGAGGGTTAAAAATAGGAAATTTGTAGATTAGTAGAGGGAGAGTGGGGTAAAACGGACGCTTTAGACTTTTTTTAAATTAGTCATAACTCAGAAACAAATTGATCAATTGAGCTCGTCACAATGGAAAAGAATTGTTCTTTGTATTAAAAAAAATGTATTAAATTTTATCAACATTTCAACCCCTCATTAGCATTTTAAAAAAAGTCAAAAGTGTCCGTTTTACCCCAACTTCCCCTATCTAATTTGTTTTTATTTTATCGGCAAGAATAAAAACAGGACAAATCAGTCAATTCACTTTGTTTCAGTTTTCTATAAATATCCTGGTCAGTGAATATTCATAAAGACATAGCTGATTTTGTGAAAACAATTCATTGAATTTTGGGTTCACTGGGAAATGAACAAATAGCAAACTGAAATTGTGAATTAATCTATTCTTCAAACTAAAATACAGATTATCAATCAATTTGGTTTCACCTTTTGGGGAATAGCTCCTTTGCATCCTAGATTCCCCCAAAGTACCATCAGAACATTAATAACAGTTACCTTTATGTAAGTCTCGTACATCTCGTTGAAAAAGTTCTTGATCCCATCCTCATTCTTCGCATCGTGAACCATGAGGAATCTAATTTGCGTAGCAGTGACGAATGCACTGACGAACCATTGATTGAACTTGTCGATCACTTTCAAATGCATATTCGTGGTTTTCCACTTGTGCTCGTCCACCAGATCGAGGGCGGCGTGGGCTATGAACTGATTCAGGTGGGCATGATCCTCTTTCTGGAGTGAAAACAATAAAATACATGAATGCAAAACTTCGGAAATTCATGGCCGGACAAACGGACACTTGACTTTTTTTCAAATGTTAATGAGGGGTTGAAATGTTGATGAAATTTAATTTTTTTTTCAATACAAAGAACAATTCTTTCCCTTTGTGACGAGCCTAAACTGAGCTCATCTGATAAATTTGTTTCTGAGTTATGAATAATTAAAAAAAAAAGTCTAATGTCCATTTTACCCCACCCTCCCCTATAATAAAAAAAAATTATATAAAAAAAATAATAATAAAAAAAATTATATAGGAGAGGGTGGGGTAAAATGGACACTTTAGACCTTTTTTAAATTATTCATAACTCAGAAACAAATTTATCAATTGAGCTCAGTTTAGGCTCGTCACAAAGGGAAATAATTGTTCTTGGTATTGAAAAAAAAAGAAATTAAATTTCATCAACATTTCAACCCCTCATTAACATTTGAAAAAAAGTCAAGTGTCCGTTTTACCCAAACGTTCCCTAACTAATTATATACTATTCTTATAGAATTGATGAAAAAAAAAATTATAATAGAACTTCAATAGAATTCTCATAGAGTTTCAACAGCATAAATGTTTTAAAGAATTGACAAATGCTTAGGTTTATGTTTATTTACCTTAGTGTCTTTACTGGACCCACTGAACTCAATCTCAAAGAGTGGATTGTCCTCAGTCCCCACAATGACAAAATAATAGCTAGCAGACATTCTTGTTGTGTAATGAGAATTGAACGAAACGGAATGTCAAATTCTCATTGTTTAACTGTCAATTCTGTTGGTTGACACTTGACAGATGATCTCTGAAAACACTCACAACACCCCCACTCATTTCTACGAACCCTCTGAAGTCAGCTGGAAGTTAACCTCAAACTCTCGAGTGATTCGCTCTTGGGACGAGACGCTTTTTACCGGAATAACACTCCCACATAAACAATAAGACACCCAACAAATCGAGTAATAATCAACGAGTAAACTGTCGACTCAAGGAATGCCAATGAAGTGTAAATTCACAGAAGGTAAATCAAACGACAAATTCATCGGGGAAAACTCTCTGGAGCTGATAATGATTTCTTTCATGGTGTAAACAGGTGAAAAGGTGCTTTGTTTCCATGGACCACTGATCTACGAGGCTAAGTGCTTGAAATCATCGGTGTCTAAGGAGAAGCAGGTCAAGTATTTCATACATTATGCGGGGTGGAACAAAAAGTGAGTATTTTTATCGTAAATTAATTCGTTTTGAATATAACCTCTCACAAAAATTTGTGGACTGCAGAGCAAAATTTAATCCTTTTCATCTTCAATCGTCAATAGCTCAAGAACTGCTGAGTGAAATTCCTCAATTTCCCCTTCATTTTCTAGGATTTTTTATCATCTTCAAAATGAGATCTGACTCATACAAATCGTATTATTCGGTCCAGAGCTATTAATCTTTGAAGACAATTCGTTTTAAACAAAACCAAGAACAAAATTTAATCTTTTTCATTTTCAATCGTTAATGACTCACCAACTGCTGAGTGAAATTCCTCAATTTCTCTTTCATTTTCTAGGATTTTTTATCATCTTCAACATGAGATCTGACTCATACGAATCGTATTATTTGGTCTAGAGCTATTAATCTTTGAAGACAATTCGTTTTAAACAAAACCAAGAACAAAATTTAATCTTTTATTTTCAATCGTCAATCACTCAAGAACCGCTGAGTGAAATTCCTCAATTTTTCCTTCATTGTCAAGAATTTTCATTAATCTTCAAAATGAGATCAGACTCATTCAAATCGTATCACTTATTCCACAGATATTAACGATTGATCTGTACCCCTCTACTCCCCCCTAAACTTTACGAAAACAACAACTCGAGCTTGTGGTTTCAGTTGGGACGAATGGGTGCCTGAGAGTCGCGTCCTCAAGTACAACGAGGCGAATGTCCAGAAGCAGAAGGAGGTGCAGAGGGCCCACGACGCCCAGCAGTCGACCCAGAAGGGGAAGAAGGGGACGTCGGTGGTGAAGACCACAGGGAGAAAGAGTGATGTCGTTAAGGATAAAGGTTCAGAGAGCAGGGCAAGTACACCAGTACCTGGTAGTGATAAAGTGTCTACGAGGGTCAATAAGAACAGCAGTGGCTCTGTCACTCCCTCTTCACATGATTCCTCTTCTGACGCTCCCAGGAAGAAACGAAGGTGATTATTAAATTAATTTCTTGAATTCACTTCTTCTAAAAATAATAACATTCTCTTTTTCCTGAATTATTTATCCCATTATTATTTTCCATTGTTTTCCATTTTATTCCACTTATTTCTTTACATTTTTTCCAACATTTATTCTATCTTATTATCATTTTTTGCTAGCAAAATTATTTTTTAGTATTATTTTTCACTAGCAAATGTCATTTGACCTTGATGAGAAATCCTCCTTCGATTTTATCAACAGAATTGAGATAATTAGAAGCTGTTGTTGTTATTTTATCCCTCTGGTTGCAATAAAAATATCACATGATTTTTAAAACGAGATTTTTTATTTTTACAGCAGAATCGACCCCTCAGTGGAGACTGAGGAGCAGTTCCTGACGAAAGTTGAAGTGAAAGTGAAACTCCCTGACGAGCTGAAGCCCTGGCTAGTTGACGACTGGGACGCTATCAGTCGACAGAGGAAGTTGGTGACAATACCTGCCAGACACACTGTCGACCAGATCCTCGATGATTACGTGAAGTTCAAGACCTCTAGCAAGACTAATACTCCCAACAAGTACATTGATTAATCCCTGTAGAGGGGAATCATGAAGTGGACGCATTTTTTCGTGTTTTATTGCTGTTAATTCTTTTGTTTGCAGAGAGAGTGCAGTTCTGGAAGTTACAAAGGGTCTTCGAGAGTACTTCAATGTTATGCTGGGAACACAGTTGCTATACAGGTGGGAGAGACAGCAGTATGGGGAAATTATGTCTGAGAAACCAAACACGGCACCCAGTCAAATTTATGGGGCTTCGCATTTACTTCGATTGTTTGGTAATTATTATTTTATTTTATTCCAATTTTTTGTTAGTTGAGGCATGAGATAAGTTCATGCACTAAAACAGAATGGACAGACGTTCATATTGGATGAAATAAAAAACCAATTCTATTTATGATTTCTAAAAAATTATCGCAAAATACAGTTTTCATCGAATAATGGGCATGAAATCGGTTTTGATAATTTTATTGCTAGTTGAATTAGTCTAAAATTGAACGAAAAAATTTTCACTCGATAAATGTATTAAATTGTCTAATATTAATATCACATAATTGGCATTTTATTTTTTTTATTAAGATTAAAGTGGATAAATTGTAAATTTACTTGAATTTAGTAGTATTATTCATTAGTTAATTACATTGTCCACTTGATGAATATTGTGACTGTTTCATTAATTTCAAAGAATTATATTATTCCAATTTGTTGTTAGTTGATGCGTGAGATAAGTTCATGCACTGAAAGAGAATGGGCAGACGCTCATATTGGATAAAATAAAAATCCAATTCTACTTATGATTATTCTAAAAAATTATTGCAAAATACAGTTTTCGTCAAATAATGGGGACGAAAACTGTTATGATAATTTTATTGCTAGTTGAACTTCCAAAATTGAGCGAAAAAATTTTCACTAAATACATTTATTAAATTTTCTAATATTAATATCACATGATTAGTATTTTTTTTTATTAATATAAAAATGAATAAATTGTGAATTTACTTGAACTCAATAATATTATTCATTAGCTGATTACATTGCCCACTTGATGAATATTGCAACTGTTTCATTAATTTCAAAGAATGGAATTTCATATTGTTTTTTTTTCTAGTTAAACTTGGAAATATGTTGTCATACACACCACTAGACGAGAGGAGCATTCAACTGCTGCTGTCACACATCCACGACTTCCTCAGGTATCTCCACAAAAACAGTAGCGATTTATTCAGCCTCCAGGACTACGGAGCAGCCCCACCCGAATACCATCGTAAATGTGGATAAACAAACGATAAATTCAACATCTCCGTAATTTTCGCATACGCCGATCACTCGTAAATACCAATCGAGAATTTTATCCCCTTTTTTCCGTTGAATCGTTGACTCCAGTGACGCCTAGAATATGTAGAGAAGCTAAGAATTTTTATTTCCATGAGCAGATGATAATTTCTCTTTGACAATTCCTTTTTTTTTTCCTTTTTCAAATGTTTGACGATTAAAATTTCAGTCTCGTAAAGTATAATGTCAATTTACAGTGTTTGGCATTCTGTGTCCAAATTACTTCGTTCTATTTTGTACATAATTTTGGAAAATACAAAAATACTGCGAATCTCAGTTGTTCCATTTGTCATTAAAAACGCTTAATTAATTTTTTAAAATGTTTTGATTTTAGGATTTCATCAAATTTCATTGATAATGGGAATCGATAGGATCATTAAAATTCTACTCAGTTGAAGGAGAAATAATCATGACAACCAATGACTGTTTTAAAATAGTAGTTTATTCTGTTTATCGATATATTTAATTACAATATTACATGACATATTTCCTCTACTCCTCATCATCTTATAATAACAGCAAAAAATCATTATTATCCGAAAATAGCGATTTACATTTTATCATCTTTTGTACAACTATATACTCTATCAAACATCAGTAAACTAATTTCTGCTTCTGACAGTCGAATTTCCCGAACAATTCAATAGACACCTATTGAATTATCTCAAACGTTTGTCCTCCGAAATTCCGGAATCTCGTTTCGACAGAATGAATTCGGCAATGATTATGCGTTCAACAATCTGAATAAAAAATGATTGAAAAATGAGTTTGAGAATAAAAAATATCTATAGTAAACAATAAGATACGACTGGGATGAGTGTCAGGGTCTCGATACAAGACAGATAACAAATTGATTCCCCTCACAATAAGAATCAGCGATTTCCCCCCCCCAGATTATCGATTCCTCCGATGATTTACCAACTCGAATCCCACGAGAAAGCACCCAATCCTAAAAATCGACACTCACATCGACTCAGATATGAAAGATACTCGATACCTATTCCACAGATTAGGAGATTATTAACGAGCAATTATTGATAATACATTACTGTCAAAAGGTTGAAAAATATATAAATCCTCTTTCAGCGACGATAACAGTGCTGTAATACCAGGGATTATGACCCAGAGATACTGTCAAGAGCCTCTTGACATAATCTTAACATGCAAATATTCCAAGATACGTAATTCGTTCGATAAACGTTGCTTAAAACCTACACTACGTCGACAATCTTCTCTCGAAAAATAAAAACTAAAATAATCAACAGAATTTATAAATCTATGCATCTGACGCTGAGGAAAATTCATAATTCTCCTCGACGTTCTATAAAAAATAATTTTCGATAATTTCTCATTATTTCTCTCTAGGAATAATTCATAGAATTTCTGTCACCTCAGTGCTTTACAAATTTTGCACTGAGTAATATCAAATTTGCTCATTCAGACTGCAGACGGCTCCCGCCATTTATTTTTCCGCCCTTCAAAAACAAAAAATAATCAACTAAATTTGTGCGCTTTGCATTTCCGAGTTTCTTCATGCATTTGACGTTTATGTTTCTCTTCAATGTTCTATAAAAAAATATCGATATTTTCTTTCTTTTTTCCTTGAGAAATGAGGAGAATAATTCACAGAATTCTATCGCCTCGATTTAGTGTAAAGCTTTCGCAATTTCTTTCTTTTCTTTAAAAAGTGGATAGTGAATCAACAAAAATTCTTCAATCATGCCCTCCGGTTGGTAAAAACAATTTGATTCATCGGAATTTACTCATTGAGACAGCAAGTGCGAACGAGTGCATTGCACACAGCGTAAGGATCACAGTTACTGCTGGGTCTTCTGTCCTCGAGATATCCCTTCTTGTCCTCAGCAACGCCCCTTGGAATGCGAATGCTGCAGCCCCTGTTGGCAGTGCCAGCACTGAAGTCGTGGATACTGCTTGTCTCGCATTTACCAGTGAGACGACGCTCGTTGTCCTTTCCTCCACGTGGATCGTAAGCCTGGATGTGGCGAATGTGCTGCTTGCTCAGTCTCTCGATGGCCTTGTTTATTTCGGCAATGCCACCCTCCTGTCGCATGGGCTTCGTCGAGAAGTTTGTGTGGGCACCAGCCCCGTTCCAGGCTCCGTCCACTGGTTTGGGGTCCAGGGTGGCGATCACGCCGTACTCCTCGGCGATGCGGTGGAGAATGAAGCGGGCGATCCAGAGGTCGTCACCGCCGGCTATTCCTACGCAGGGACCGACCTGGAGACAATTGGAGATAGTGTTGTTAGGCGGAGAGAAAAGTTGGATAAAAATTGTCTAAAAAATTGCGATTTTAACGTGGATACGTCTTTTCATTATGGGAGGGCATTGAGGGAAAAAGTCCTTATGGTTCCTTATCGGCAGCGGCGCCATCTACCGGAATTTTAGAATTTTCCAGCAAATTCGGGAAAATTCTCCAGTTTTCGTAGGAGTAAATTACAATTTTGAGGGATCCTCAGTGCTGGACTATTACGTCATATTCCGAGCGATGTTTTCCTCCTGGAAATTCTCGACTTGAATAAAAAGAATCGATTTTTTTTACATGGATACGTCTGTTTTCGCTTTGGGGGGATCGGCAGCGGCGCCATCTATCAATCTAACAATCATCGTTCTTGCGAAGTTGATTACTGATTCATAAAATATTTGAAAAATTGAAAATGCTGATCGATAATTAATTTAATAAAAATTGAAAAATTGTACAATACAGTCACCTGATACGTAATAAAACTATTTCAATTCTGCAATACGATTTTGCCAAGAACTACTTAAATTTTAATCTTCAAAATTCAAGTTGTGTTTATACTACTTAAATTCCGACCGATGTTTTCCTTCTGGAAATTCTCCAATTGAATAAAAAAATCGATTTTTTTTTTACATCGATACATCTATATTTTCATTATGGGGGGTTAGAAAAAAGTCCTTATGGTTCCTTATCGGCAGTGGCGCCATCTATCATTTCGTTTGAAAATAATTTTTAATTCTCAATTGCAATTAATCAATTAATTCTAAATATCTGAATTTGATTTGTCAATCAATCTAACAATCATCGTTCTTGCGAAGTTGATCACTGATTCATAAAAGATTTGAAAAATTGAAAATGCTGATTGTCAATTAATTTAACAAAAATTGAAAAATCGTACAATACAGTCACCTGATTTTGTACGTAATAAAACTATTTCAATTCTGCAATACGATTTTGCCAAGAATTTACTTAAAATTTTAATCTTCAAAATTCAAGTTGTGTTTATACTATTTTAAACTCACTTGGAATTCCCACTGTGAAGGCATGACCTCGGCATTGGTACCAGCGAGATTGACGCCAGCATAGAGACAAGCTCGGTAATGTGCCTCGACAATTTCCCTCCCGATGACCTTGTCAGCACCAACACCGCAGTAGTAGGGCCCCTGTGGCCCTGGGAAGCCATTCTTGGGCCAGCCCAGGGGTCTACCATCGAAGTCCAGGAAAGTGTACTCCTGCTCGATGCCGAACCAGGGCTCGAGCTCCTTGATGGCCTCCATGGCTTCGTTGCACTTGTGACGGAGATTCGTTTTCGTTGGGGTTTTGTCGCTGTTGAAGGTCTCGCAGAGGACGAGACGATTGTGACCCCGACGGAAGGGGTCACGGTAGATTGCCACTGGCTGGAGGAAGATGTCGGAGTTGGCACCGTCCGCCTGGTAGGTCGAACTCCCGTCGTAGGTCCACCATGGAAGCTCTGGAATATTGAATTAAAATTATTCATTTGTTATTTTACTGGTCAAGTGGAGGGGAGGAATCGGCGATTTTGGAGATAATAGGAACAATGTTTGTTAAATTGTCAAGGCAAGCGACGTTTTGATGAATTATTTCAGCTTCCTCAGGCCTCATAAGAAACAAAACAATTTTTAAAAAAATTTTTATTTCTTGTTTTTAAAGAAAACAATATTGTTTTATTTTTTTAATGTCTTGACTATTCTGGAGCTCAGGGATACTAAAGTAATTTAGCAAAACGACACTTCCCTTGACAATTTAAGCCTTCTTCCTCTCTTGAAAATTTAATTCACTTGTAGTGCTGAAAAATTTGAAGGAATTAAAAATTTCATTTATGTGTAATTTTCAAAAAATTTAAAAGGAAATCAAAGGGAGAAAACTTTGGAGATAATAACAACAATGTTTGTTAAATTGTCAAGGAAAGCGACGTTTTGATGAATTATTTCAGCTTTCTCAGGCCTCATAAGGGACAAAACAATTTTTAAAAAAAATTTTATTTCTTGTTTTTAAAGAAAACAATATTGTTTTATTTTTTTAATGTCTTGACTATTCTGGAGCTCAGGGAAACTACAGTAATTTAGCAAAACGACACTTCCCTTGACAATTTAAGCCTTCTTCCTCTCTTGAAAATTTAATTCACTTGTAGTGCTGAAAAATTTGAAGGAATTAAAAATTTCATTCATGTGTAATTTTCAAAAAATTTAAAAGGAAATCAAAGGGAGAAAACTTTGGAGATAATAACAACAATGTTTGTTAAATTGTCAAGGAAAGCGACGTTTTGATGAATTATTTCAGCTTTCTCAGGCCTCATAAGGGACAAAACAATTTTTAAAAAAAATTTTATTTCTTGTTTTTAAAGAAAACAATATTGTTTTATTTTTTTAATGTCTTGACTATTCTGGAGCTCAGGGAAACTACAGTAATTTAGCAAAACGCCACTTCCCTTGACAATTTAAGCCTTCTTCCTCTCTTGAAAATTTAATTCACTTGTAGTGCTGAAAAATTTGAAGGAATTAAAAATTTCATTTATGTGTAATTTTCAAAAAATTTAAAAGGAAATCAAAGGGAGAAAACTTTGGAGATAATAACAACAATGTTTGTTAAATTGTCAAGGAAAGCGACGTTTTGATGAATTATTTCAGCTTTCTCAGGCCTCATAAGGGACAAAACAATTTTTAAAAAAAATTTTATTTCTTGTTTTTAAAGAAAACAATATTGTTTTATTTTTTTAATGTCTTGACTATTCTGGAGCTCAGGGAAACTACAGTAATTTAGCAAAACGCCACTTCCCTTGACAATTTAAGCCTTCTTCCTCTCTTGAAAATTTAATTCACTTGTAGTGCTGAAAAATTTGAAGGAATTAAAAATTTCATTTATGTGTAATTTTCAAAAAATTTAAAAGGAAATCAAAGGGAGAAAACTTTGGAGATAATAACAACAATGTTTGTTAAATTGTCAAGGAAAGCGACGTTTTGATGAATTATTTCAGCTTCTTCAGGCCTCATAAGGGGCAAAACAATTTTTTCTTCAATTTTTATTTCTTGTTTTTAAACAAAACAATATTTTTTTATTTTTTTAATATGTCTTGTCTATTCTGGAGCCTAGGGAAGCTAAAGCAAGTTAACAAAATAACGCTTCCCTTGACAATTTAAACCTTTCTTCCTCTTTTGACAATTTAATTCACGCGTAGTGCTAAAAAATTTGCAAAAATTAAAAATTTCATTCACGTGTACTCTTTAAAAAATTTAAAAGGAAGTCAAAGGAAGAAAACTTGAAGAATTCCTCATAAATGTTACGAATTTTCTCAACTGAAATATGTTCACTTACAGAATTCTCTGTGAAAGCCATTGAAAAACTCGGTTTCCTTTTGAAAATTCTGCAGTATTTCGTGAATATTTTAAATAGAAAAATAATAATTCTTCAAATTTCTTTGCAACACCTTCTGTTTAAATTTTCTCCCATAGAAATTCCTAGAGAATTTATGAATTTCTATCAAGAATGAATGAATGAATGTTTTCAAACGCGATATTATTGAGAGAATGCATTATTGAATGAAATTACGAGAATTGAATTAAATTCAAGCCTCATCAAATTTATTTTAAAAATTCCGGAAGATGTTTACGGTAATCGGAATATTCAATTGAGTCTCGTTGAGATGTCCCCGTAGAGGGGTCTGCAGCGTAACCAATTAATTATTCCCTTCAATTGGAATAAAAGGGGAATACCCTCCGCCACCAAGTATTTACATCTCCCCGACAATTTTATCAATTCCGCAATCCAATTGCCTACGCACTTCTTGACGCAGAGAATTGCATAATACTCGAGGGGTATATTTAAAAATATTAAACCCGCAAATTGCCGGGGATTCTCCTATCGCCCTCGTGATAGTGCAATTTTTGCTCGCTCGTTTCAATTTTGATAGGGCACGAGCTTCTGAGCGGGGAAGAATGATAATGAAGAACCCCGAGTTGATAAGAACTGATGTAAAAATAGTTTTATTCCGCAGAATTGAAATTTCCTCATTAAGAAACAAGTTTTCAGAGGAAAAACGACATTTTTTTGTGTCTTTTGATGTCTGAGTTTATGCATCAAGTTTTCCCAGTGTTTTTTCTAAGAATAGTTGAGAATAGTTCTTATGAAGAAATAAAAATTTGTTGAATTTTCGTAGTGCACGAGTTACAGTGTCTCCTGAGAATTGCAACAAAGCTATTACCAAATTTTCTGTTTTTTAAACATTTTCTTTTTTCTTTTTTTTCTTTGCGTGTGAATAGAATAGTTCTCATACACTGAGAGAAAAACGACAAAGTTCTCAAACAAGTCTTACTTGTGCCAAAAAAATTGTTTTTTGAAAATTATCAAAAAGTATTTTTTTGTGCCAAACATGCAGAGAGTGCGCCGGAATGAAAATTTTTTGTCGCAAAAATAAATTTAGTAGTTGAAGACCTTGGACAACTAGCGGAAAATGGCTTAGCTGAGGCAACGTTACTTGGGGAACTTTATATTTACATATTTTTTCAGTGATTCTATATTGTATTACTTCAAAATTGTCAACGGGGATGGGGACAAAATGTAAAAACCCGAGAGGGTATACATGTGAAAATAAACTAGATTTAGTAGTTCAAAAAAAATTCATTCTCTGTACACGCAAGAAATGTCATTTCTAGCACTACTCCTTAGTTATTCAATAATCCCATACGTATTTTGCTCCCGAAAAATCTTTGTTTTATGCGGAACAAGGGATAGTAGTTTTTCGTTTCAGCTGTCTAATAATGACAGACAAGAAATGAACCCTTAAATTCAACAATAATAATGATATGATAGCAATCTTGTAACTTGGGGATAAAATATTTGTTGATAAATTTTCCTCTGTATGAGATATTTTCATGCTGAAAAGGCACCGTCTGGTGTGAATTATCCGCCTCTTGAGCCAGATATTTCGTTGCTGTCGAAAGCAGAACAATTATTCACGTTTGAGACTTTCAAATTCGAACCAAACAAATTCTTTTTTGGCAATTTTCAACTAGCGATTTTGTTGGCCCCAAGCAAGACTTGTTTGACAACGTGTTTGTTTTTCTCTCAGTGTGGAGAAATTAAAATCTCAATTTTTTTCGGTTGAATCTATTTAGTTTACATCATACCTGATGGATGCTTCGGCACAAAATTCAGTGTCCTTGTCTTGGACCTCATACCCTCACCAGTGCCATCAATCCAGATGTATTTAGCCTGGACTTTGTCCTCCGGCTGTGGCAGATCCATATACCTGTTCAAAAGTGTCTTATCGAGCGCCGCATTGGGCGAGTCTCTCAGCATAGACCTCGACATTGTTGTTGTTGTGCTGTAAATTACATCACCGATAAAATTGATAATTAGGAGTAAGTGAAGTGGTGCAATGGAACGGATCGATTCCACTCAAGGTTATTTTTCCATGAAAAAGAATAATCAAAAGACCTTTTATAACTCTTTTTAATTATTTTTTCAATTCAGTAGTGAAGCGGTAAACCGAGTTAAGTCGATTTTAACTATTAGCCAGTTTTTGCTGAATATCTCGGAATCTAAGAGAGATAGCAAAATTTTTCTTATGACTTTTTTTATAACGCTCTATTGGCTCTACAAAAAAGGTCGTGACAAAAATCTTTCTATCTCTTTTAGATTCCGAGATATTCGTCAAAAACTAGCCAATAGTAAAAAACGACTTAACCCGGTTTACCGCTTCGCTACTGAATTTCAGCATTGAATTTTGGGGAAGTTTCGTGAGGAATTTTCTGTGGATTACATTCCTTCACAAGAATTTTCGTATCTTTCTTCTCTTGAATGTTTTTAACGAAGCTATCAACTGGAATTTCTCATTGATCGGAAAGAATAAAAACTTATTCATAGAGTCGGTGGCTTTCCTAGTGATTTAATGAGCTGAATAACTGATTTTACCCTTCCAACCGCCGCAATGTCAGTAAATCCAAGGCGAGATCTTCTCGCAATGGCTTTCTTCATAATCTTCATTCAAAGTGTAATTCCCCCCTCAATAAATAGTCGTGAATCTCCACTTTTGCTGTCTGTCTTCAATTAAACCGCTGAATCCTCATTCCTCATGGTAATGTCAAGCATCACATCATTCAATATTTAGTATTTGACCGCCAGTTCTCTTCATTCACCACTTTATTTCTTAAGAAAATTTAAGGACGCGAAAAGTTCTAAATGCAAATGTTTTTGGAACATTTGAATGGATGTTCTAGAAAATCCTAGAATTCAAGATGAAATTCCAGGGCATTTATTCAGGAATTCCACAGATTTTTTGTTTAGAACACTTAAATAACTGTTCCAGAAATTCCTAGAATTCAAGATAAAATCCCTATGCACGTGTTCAGAATTCCGCAGCTCTTCATCAATTTTTTTAAACAAAGAAAGGGAATAAAAACGTATCAAATATAGAATCAATAATTTTTTCATTCAAGATGTAAAAAAAAACTTTTGTGACATCACAGAAATAAATAAAACTGAAAATTAAAAATAGTTTTTTCCTTCTTTTATACAATTGCTCGTTTGAGACTAATCTGAGTTTTCTTATAAATTGTAGACAAAAACAAAATTCTCAAAAATTCCCTCTTAATAAATAATCGTCAATCGTTATTCTTTCATCTGTCCTCAATTAAACCGTTGGATCCCCACGATAATGTCGAGCATCCCACGATTAATTATTCATATTTAGGCGTCAGTTCTCTCCCAGCCTGCTGATCACGCGGTGATTGTGTGAACAATCCAACAAAGAGGGTGCTTGACCGGGCGTGCTCGACAGATCGCACACCCAGAGGAATAAAGAAAGATAATCGAGCATTGGCACTCTGAATAATTAGAAAGCCGCGGATAAATAGCCGAAGACGGTTGTAGACATCCGAACAAAATAGTAAACAATCATGTAGGTCATCCCGATCATTAATTAAAGACTCGGTAAATAGACTAGGTTTTATTTTTCCCAGTCAATGCGTTCGCAGTTGTTGTTCACGGATTTTACAACATTTTGTGTACTTTATCGCTAATTATTCACTGATTGGTGGGGGATTGATCTACTGCGTCTTCGGGTGCTCCATTTCCTCTCTCGTGCCACGAGTCATGCGAAATTAATAGCCCCAATTTATCAATTCCGTTTCATTACGATATTTTTTCTATTTCATGCTGTGAATTCTGAAATTTATTACTGGTGATAAGGGCGAATCGGTTTTAGTGACGATTTTTTAAGAATTTATTTCGGTTTATTGCGACAATTGTTCGTCATTGACAAGTTGTATTGATAAAATTGAATGGAATCATTTTTGGATTCCAGAGGAATTGTGTTGGAAAAAAATTTTAGAAACTTTTTTTTCCAAATTTAACGAGTGACGAGTGAATTAAATTCTCTTGATATTTTTTTCTGAAATTCATTGTTTTCGACATGTTTGCAAATAAAAAATGTCAAAATTTAGGAATTATTATCGTTTATTAATTAAAGATGATAATGAAGTGATTTGTTCTATCTTTTCTTTTTATTTTCTGGCAATTATTTCTCCTTCATGTCTGCTATTTCACCCTTCATTGAACTTGTTTGAAAAGTTATATTCCATATCGATTGCTCCAATTTATCAATTCCGTTTCATTACGATATTCCTGACATTCCATGCAGCGAATGCTGCTATTTATTACTGATGTAACATTTTCCCTTTATTTACCATTTCAGTTGTTCAGAAATGGACGTGATTATTTATTCAATTTTTTATGGAATATTTCAAGAGACATGTTTTCATCTTCTCGCTCTTCCATATTTCCCCCTCCAAACTAGACGTCTCCCACATTTTTTCACAATAAAAAAATTAAAAATATCGAATTCATCAAATAATAACGAACTTATTAATCTTGTGATCATGTCTCCCATTTATTCCTTCATTCAATTATTTATTTCCTGCCAATAAACCTACATTTTTCCTTTATTTACCATGCCACTTGTTCATAAATATATTTGATTGATTTATTCATTTTTTCATGAACTATCAACGAACAATTTTCTGATCTTCTCAATCGCTCTTCCATATTCCCTCTCAAAACTAGGCGTTTTCCACATTTTCCACAACAAAAAAATATCCAATTCATCAAATAATAATGGAGATATTAATATCTCCTTCATGTCTCCTATTTATTCCTTCCTTACCACTTGAAATGGGTTCTACACTCTAAACTAATAAAATAAAAAACTACTTGAAGCCCTCATATTTCGTATCAACAGCTCCAATTTACTCAATTTTTTTTTTTCATTCCATTATTCATTTCCTGCCAGTAAACCTACATTTTCCCTTTATTTACCGTGCCAGTTGTTCAGAAATACATTTGATTGATTTATTTACTTTTCGATGAACTACCAACGAACAATTTTCTGATCTTCTCAATCGCTCTTCCATATTCCCTCTCAAAACTAGGCGTTTTCCACATTTTCCACAACAAAAAAATTTCCAATTCATCAAATAATAATGGAGATATTAATATCTCCTTCATGTCTCCTATTTATTCCTTCCTTACCACTTGAAATGGGTTCTACACTCTAAACTAATAAAATAAAAAACTACTTGAAGCCCTCATATTTCTTATCAACAGCTCCAATTTACTCAATATTTTTTTTTCATTCCATTATTCATTTCCTGCCAGTAAACCTACATTTTCCCTTTGTTTACCATGCCAGTTGTTCAGAAATAGAATGATTTGTTTACTCATTTTTTCACGAACTATCAAGGAACAATTTTCTGATCTCAATCGCTCTTCCATATTCTCTCTCGAAACTAGGCGTTTCCCCATTGCTCCACAGCAACTAAAAACCCCAAAAATACCAAATAACGAGCCCATAATCTCCCCTCCCCGTCCCTTATCCCTTCCCTCATTAATTACCCAGAATATTCCTATTTCTCATCACCAGCTCCACATTATCAACTCCTCCCGCCTCCAACATCATTCCCAACACTACCCACCCGCCCATCCTTGACAAGTCCATAAAATCACAAGAATACACACCTGATACATCTCCCAAGCCTGATCCATTTCGGTTTAGCGCCGTTGACGGATCGCGATAAGAGCCCAGCCTCACAAATTTTCACCAAAACCCTGAGCCCCATTTTTTCAACAAAATAATTTCTCCACCGATTGCGGAAAACTCTTTCCCGAGAGTTCTATATCTTTATCGATATTCCCCGAATATTCTGCTCGCACTGGCTCTTCGAAGAGCGATTTTTCCCTCACAACAGCCGTTGTGAAAGTGAAATGATTTCTCTCGGTTCGGCTGGCGCCGTTTAAACTTCAAAACAAATTGTCTCCCCGTGGCCTTGGGGTGTCTGTCGTTCAGGGCAACGTTCCAGCACTAAGATACCACACGTACGACGAATGGAATATTTATATGGTGGCCATCTCTCTTGCCATCTTTGTCAACTGGCTGTTCACCTCTTTCTCTTGATTTTTTTCCCCCACGACGTTTGGTGCGCACGAAACCGGGGGGAATAACATAAACTGAAATTGGGCGATAGCTGGGAGCGGAAAAAATTCCATCTGCATATTTTTGTTTTTGCGTAATTGGGGGCCTGATGTGCAGATAAAATTACAGGCGGCGGGTTGTTTTGTAAGTTATTATGTGCCAGGGGAGAGTGAGGATTTTTTCCCGCGGGGAATGCGAGACGGTTTGGGCCGGGGAAAGTCGGTTTTGCAATTGCATCGATTTTTTTTTGGGTTAGGGGCGGGGGGCTGGGTTATTGGTGTAATAGATGTTCTGTTGTCTGATTATTTGCTCTCTCGCGCAGGCACTGGAATTCTGCCAACATAACGCCTGACGCACGTGGCTATCGCATGGAACTGCGCAATGGGAGGTCATGGGTTCGCCGGATAGGAAACTCGTTACCGTGTTGGAGGTTTTTGATATTTCAGGGTTTGGACTGGTTAATTTGTAGTTTTGGGGGGTTTCGGTGGATTCTGGGTTAAAGAGGTTTTTAATTAGGGGTGATTTGATAAGAGGATTTTAGGGCACCTTTTACTGCTGCAATATTTCAAAAAATTTACTTAAATTTTTTTTGAAACGTAATAAATTTTTTGGACATGAGCTGACGAAAAAATGGGGTGAGAAAGCTGTGATGGGAGGACTCAGAATCATCTGAAACGTGGTGATTTACTATTCCCTGAAAAAGTGTTTATACGACTCTTTGGCTCGAATTTTCAAAGAATCACCAAATTCACTTTGGATTGACCGAAAAAATTGTCTCTAAAAATTAAGCTCAAATGACTCAGAATCACCTGAAACGTGGAGATTTACTATTCCCTGAAGAAGTGTTTGTACGACCTTCTGCGTTACATTTTCAAAGATCACTAAATTCTATTTATATCGACCAAAAAAAATTGCACCCGAAAGTTGAGCTCAGATCAATGAGAATCACCTGAAACGTGGAGATTTACTATTCCCTGAAGAAGCGTTTATACGACTTTTTCTTTAAAATTTTCAATCACCAAAATCAATTTATATCGACAAAAAAAAATTGTATTTGAAAGTTGGACTCAGATGACTCAGAATCACCTGAAACGTGGAGATTTACTATTCCCTGAAGAAGCGTTTATACAACTTTTTCTTTAAAATTTTCAATCACCAAAATCAATTTATATCGACAAAAAAAAATTGTATTTGAAAGTTGGGCTCAGATGACTCAGAATCACCTGAAACGTGGAGATTTACTATTCCCTGAGGAAGTCTACATACGCCCTTTTGGTTCAACGCACAAATATTTTTTTCAATAAAAAGGTGTTAATCATATGAAGCGAATAATTCACCCCAAATAAATTCCTTTTATTTATTTTTTTTATTTTGTTTATTCGTTTATAAACAATTCATTTGATTCAAATAAAGCATTATCTCATGGATTAATCACTCCACATTTTGAAGTGCATTCATTTCATTCGTTATCAATATTTTCTCCGCAAGCGTTTAGACCGCCACTCGCATCAAATAGTATTCTTCAAATCGAGTTTCAGTTCCTCATGATTTTTTATCCCCGTCTCCTTCGCTTAATCCTTTTTTTGTCATTCGAGAATTTTAAATGAGCCAAAGCGAATGTCAAAGTCATCACGCGCGAGGACAGCCGAAGGAGAGTGGCAAGTGCACTCGTGCGAACACAGATAGATTTAATCACCAATTTGTCTCACCATTTGCACTGAAACTGTGATTTTGCGGGAAGACAGAGTACCGAAATACCACAAAGAAGAAAATTTATCATGACTCAATTCCGAAGTTTATTCATCGTTTAATCGCGCCATGAGGCCTCACGTGTATTTGTAAATCTCCATTGTTTGAGCGAGTGATTTTCCCCTGAATTTCAAGCAATCAGTTTAGATGATTCACTAACAAACGTATAAAAAAAAATCCGGAGACAAACGGATTAAGAAATTCGATTATTCTACAGAACTTGTTCTAGTGATTTTCAGATATTTTCCCAAAAAAATTTCTCGGCATAAATTTTCCAGTTTTTTCACTAATTTTTTTTGCTTCTCTCATTAAAACATACGAACAAGAAAAACAGATGAAGAGTTTCATAGAAAAACCTAGTGAATTCGCCCGAAAATTCTATTGCATTTCCATTGAATACGAATAATAATAGTGATAATAATAAAATATAATAATGAAACTGAAAAATCAATTATTTGAAGTAATAATAATTCTTTTCAGTAAAATGTAATAATATTTTTTTATCAGTTTTCTCTATTGAAAATTTCTAAGCTATCTGCCCCTCTTTTATTTTAATAGAAATGTTCAGTGGAAAATATTTTATAGAAAAAAATTAGAGAAATCGATTCTTCTATAAAACTCATTCTGTTAATTTCTATATTTTCTGTAGGAATTTTCCGAGTTTTTTTTGTTTCATTTTTTCATGAAAAGGAAAGAAAAATAGAGCGAAGAAATGTAGAAAATTGATGTCGAGGAATTCCTATAGAAAATCTCTCGATAGAAACAGTTGCATAGAAAAAAAATTGTACTGATTTCTTCCATAAAAAAGTGTCTATTGAACAAGTTAAAAAAAAACAGTAAAACTGCGGAATTCTTCAATAGAATTTTTTTTTCACGCAATAGTTTGGCTGTGAATTTTTTTCGTGCGTGAACCCATGTCACAAACGTAGCCAGTTAATTAAATAAAATAGAAAGTGTATTAATAGATCAGCGGAAAACACCGAGCGATCTATTACGAAATAATCGAATGAAAACACCATCGGCCATTAAAAACAAGCTATAAATTGCACTAACGGATTTATATTCACTTCTCACTTTATGTTTTGATTTTTTGTTTTGGACTCCCCCGTTTACATATCGATAAACGATTTAAATAATCGCACGAGCTGTGATCGGACGCGGTATCAATAACTTTCCTATCTAGTATTACGTTTCCCCGTTAATCATCAATGTTAATTAATTCGGATGACTCATCCCGTGCAAACATTGCGTGAACTCGATTATTTATGAGTTTTCATCGGTTGTTATGAATTAAAAGTATCAAGGGAGTCGGATTCCCCAGAGCTGTGCGCCTATTTTGCTCTAGATCTCATTTTTTGGCCTTGATTTTTTTCATTTAATTCCTGGCAATTGAGACTGCGATTTTTTCGTCATTAATGTTTTCCTTGATGACTGCGTTTGTTGATGCGAGTGCATGGAAATTGTGTTGGGGGAATCGACACAGGAAAAGATTTAACATAAAATAATGACTTTGTTTGAGAAATTTTATTGAAAATTATTTAACATTCCTGTGTTTAAATATGTATTTGAAAAAAATATGGGAATGTTGAATAATTTTGAAAATATATATTTTTTGAGTGAAGAAATCTGTAAATGAGGATTTTTCTATCTAACTCATTCATTGGAATTTTTTCTATAAGAATTCCTAGATGTGAATTTCTTAACTTTCTTCTTGGATTTTATCATGTGTAGTAGAATTATTTAAGACAATGTATTCCCAAGAATTTGACACAATGTATTCCCAAATTCTTGGGAATACATTGTCTTAAATAAAAATCAATTGACTTTTTTCTATCAAAAAATACAGAATAGGTGCAAAAAAACGAGAATTATTTAATAAAATTTTAACAACACTCCAACACTCTATTTTCCCTTTTCTTTAGTGTGAGGAAATTTCGATGTGTGTAGTTAGGAGAGGGGTTTTTATTCAAGGCCAGCTTGGAAGTGTGCCTTCCAGTGGACTAGACACTTTCGCTCTTGTACTTTCAAGGTATGCCAAAACCTCTCTGACATTCTCCTATTTCCTTATTGATCTTCGTTTCGAGAGCTGGTGGGGCAGAATAGACAGTTTTGATTTCTCTTCAAATGCATGAGTCTTTGAACTTTTAGAGCCGTGAGATATTTCTCTCTGTGAATTATTATATTGCCACGGATGAAGGGCGTTCAGTCGAAGATCTAGTGTATTCGCTCGAAAATTATATAATTTAAGTTTTTAAGCAAGAATTTATGGGGATAATTTTTTTTATCGTTCAGATCGAATTCACATTCAATTCTATTTGTTTTTGGACTATTCCATTCGAAAATTATACTGTTTTATTGTTTTTTTTTTTCATAGAAAATTTCCAATAGAAATATTTTATTGAATGGATCGTCTGAATGGATTCATCGTTCTATACAACTTTTTCTGTTGAGATATTTTCCATAAGAATATCTCGACCCAAATTTTCGAAGTATTTTCCTGGAATTTTCTTTTCTTCTCCTTAAAATTTTTTTAAAAAACGTTAAAAAATTCTATAGAAAATTAAATTCTGTTTAATTATATATTGATTTATATTATATTTGATTATATATTGATTTCTCTATAGAATATTTTCTATTTTTAAAAAGTGCCGATAAACTCCGGAATTCTTCAATACAATCTACCAAAAACAAATAGATAATTCTATAGAAGTCCTACAGAATTTCTCAACGAATTCCTCATAGAAACTACTTTATAGAATGGATCAGTAATTTATCTTTCCATACAACTTTTTCTGTTGAGATATTTTCCATAAGAATATCTCGACCCAAATTGTTCAAGTGTTTTCCTTAAATTCTCATTTCTTCTCCTTAAAAAATGTTTTAAAAACCGTCAAAAAATTCTATAGAAAATTAAATTCGATTGATTTCTCTATAGAATTTTTTATATTTTTAAAAAGTGCCGATAAACTCCGGAATTCTTCAATACAATCTACCAAAAACAAATGGATAATTCTATAGAAATCCTACAGAATTTCTCAACGAATTCTCTGGGTTTTTCCACGAAATTTCACCGTAAGTCTTTCATGAAAATAAAAATGGTCAATTTCAAGCTGTCCCCACACTCCATGACACCAACTCTATTAGCAAATTCCTCTTCAACAAGATTATGCAAATATCGATCACTTAACGCTTTCACGATAATTTTCATCCCCAATATTTGATGAAATTTTCTCAAATTGACCTCAATAGTGTTTACCCAGTCATTCCATTTGTCCACATGTGCATCGTAATTCACATGTGCGTGCAAACGGTCGAGTTACAAGTTCAACTAATTACTGAGTGCCCATAAATTTCTAGGAATTCAATTCGCCGTGTAATGACGTGATAATTAGTCTCTCGTGAGTCTTTTTATCTGAATCATTATTTTTTACCCCCGGTTTTCTGTATCTCCACGGATCAACGACGATTGATTAACGGAGGAATTTACCAGGCAAAATCGTAACATTGAGCCTCATCACGTGTTTCAGGGGCTATCGACTTTATCCTAATCGTGATAAATTGTAAAAATAACGATCTCAGCGTATGTCGAGGTCGAACTAGCTGATAAATCAAGTGATAGCGGGATTACACAGTACTCTCTATCAGTGGAGAGTTTTCGTGCTGTTGCCATTGATGAAAAATCTCGAAAAAATCGTCGATTTCTAGTGCTTAGTTTCTAGGTTTTACATCAATCGAGTTTTCCCAGGGGAATTACATAATTGTCAGGGCTTCGGGAGGTACTCTATCACTTGTATTTCAGTCAGATGACACGTGTCAATGATTCATTTCATGTATTCGAGTTTTTGTATTTTTTTACGAATAGAAATTAATTCTATTCCAGAATCTCAATGGATTTTCCCGTCTTTGTTTAGTGTAAATTCATCTAAATTGATGAATCTCCAGACTTTTTTTATTAAATGTCTATCAAAAAATCAGCATAAATGACGAATATAACACGCACGAAAAAATTTAATAAAAAAACCTAGGGAATTCGTTAGAAAATTCTATTGAATTTCTATTAAACTTTCTATTAGTTTTTGGCTGATTATTATTTCTATTGAATTTTTTCGTCCGTGAAATTAATTCCTGTAGAATTTCAAAAGAATTTCCTCCCGAAAACTGAAGACATTTCTATTAAATTTCCCCCTTAACCCTCTCTACATTAATTTCAACTAATCAATTTTTATTTCTTCACTATTAACTTTTTGATCCACAGAAAAACTTTGAAAAATTTCCAGTACTTACATTCCGCATAATTTTTAATTGTTCCCTTAAATGTTTGAATTTCAATTAGGCACTGAGCGCAAACAGATCGTTTTAAAAAAACAAGTCAACAGGTTCTAATGTTTTTTCCGTTCTATTTTTTTTAATAGAATGGGAGTAAACGCATAAATGAGGTGACAGGTAAAAAATACGTAGATATATCAATTGCGACGAGTGACGCAGTGACACTGAGGCTTTGTTGTCCATGAAACTTCTTTGTTTCATTATTGTTTTTTACGCTCGGAGGTGTCGCGAAATTCTCCCAGTGTCTAAAACCTCGAGTTTATGACTGGAGTAGAGAAAAATGTGGAATTTTTCGCTGCGAAAACATTCGTAATTTATTAATGAATTCAATGAAGGAAGAACTCGTTAAAAACGGAATGGTCAAGTGCAAGGGAATAATTTTTTAGAGCTCATAAAATCTTTTTGTTATAGAATTTATGTAAATGAGTGGGAAAATAGAATAATGGTCCCAACAATTTTCCCTTCTCACGTCAATTTCGATCTGTTGAAATAATGAGAAAAGCGATTGAAATGGAAATTGAATAGGAAATGGAATAGGATTGTGAAGAATTGAATCAAATTATGACTTATGAATATTCCTCCTACTCCTCCAGGCCATTTTGCCTGCTAAACCCTTGAGTTGTTAAATACTTTGTAATTCAGATTCTGTGAATGTAAACAGTGGAATTGTCTCTATATAGAGATATGGTAATAGGAGAATTTTTTATGATTTCTTTGTAGATAAATATAAATAAATTGCCCTGATGAGGAGCGGATATACCGCTCGAAACGTTGGCAAGTAGTGAAGATTTGTGTTTTTAATTCAATTGGAGGGTAAAATCGCTGAGAACCGCAAAATAGCCTGGAGGAGTAGGAGGAATATTGATAATTATACTGGCGGTTGGAAGAATCATTGTGTTCAAATTATGACTTGATAACGAGAAATATATAATATGATATGTGAAAAACTAGAATATTCAGCGAAAAAATTGATATTCATGAGGAGATAAAGTCGAAAATAACAACAAATGCAATGGAAATTCATATAAGGCTGTTCAAAAAACTTATCTTCAAATTTTCTATTCGAAATGTACGGAAATGGCGGAGAGTTCGCGAAAAATTAAAAAAAAAACATCCCTCGAGCTCAAAAAAAATCTATCCCCAAAAAAATTGATCAAAACTATAAAAAAACGTAAACAAATCTGAAATTCAAGTGATAAAAAACAGTAAATCACAAATCTCATCACGATTCAAAGACTTGTTCACAAATTTACTATTCGAAACGTACGAAAATGGCTCACAACAAAGAATCTTTCCCCCAAAAAAATAGATGAAGACCGTAAAAAAATGTCAAAAAATCAGGAATTCAAGCGATAAAAAACAGTAAACAAAAAATATAATCGCCATTCATTTTCAAAGACTATTCAGACTACTCAAAAATCCAAAAATGGTCAAGAGTTCACGAAAAATTTCGAAAACTCCTCAAAACAGAATCTATTCCCAAAAAAATAGATCAAGACCGTAAAAAAAATGTGAAAAATTTTGCAATTCACGTAATAAAAAAACTAAAAATAACTTCAAAAATCAGAAAATGGCGAAAATTTTTAAAAACATCCCTCAACTCAAAAAATCGAGCCTCCAAAAACCGTCAAAAAGTCACGAATTAAAGTGATAAAAAACGGCACCAACTCACCTCTCCGGCAGCCAGTCTCACAATAACTTGACCAGATCTCCTCCTGCTGATACGATACGTCGTCGATGGACGATGGTTAACAACTGGGATAACTACAGCAACTGATAACGCACAACGAGGCAATACAGCGTTATGACAGTTCCAGCAACATTTATGTATGAAAATGGAAGGAAGCAAGTGGTAGATTTTGTTTCCCCCTCAACGAAACCAAGCAACGATCGGCCAACCTTGGCTCGCCATTCATGACATAACTGATGATTAAACACGAACAAACTGATCACCCATTGCTCGTTGTGCCGTGCAAACTGCATGCAACAAAGTGTCCTTGTTCACTCCTCTACTCTCTCGTTTGTAAAATCATAGCAACCCCCTACCCACACGTACCACCACTTTTCGTCTATCCACAAATTCAATTGACATGCTCGTACGTTCATGCACTCGCCGACTGTTTCCACTTGCATGACTTATCGTCATTATCATGTAACATTCATCAAATATTGACTCGGAAAATAATCATTCGTATTGTCTGTCCTACGAGCCATCAATTTGGCGATAAAAAACGTCCAACGAAAGAAGAACGTCTTCCCTTCCTCTCTTTCATTCGTCTGGTGCATCGTGACACTGGACTCAATGTCAGAATAAACTTATGCTATTATTATTGCACATTGCGTCGTTGTTTTCGAAATAAAAACAATCGGCATGGTCTTGCAGTTTTGAAATATGAGCCACTGCGCAGGCGCCTTAGATCCTCTGCGCCATGTGGACTTTACGGATTCTCACCTTGGCGAGAATTTTTTTTGAATTTATCGTGTGGGTTTGGGGTTGTGTCGGTGTAATGGCTTCATCGCTCGCTCCCACGATTATGAGCTTCCCTCACTCGCTTGTTACATCCGTTTAAAGTCCCCTTCGGGTTTATAAAAAACATTTTCCCTTTAATTTGTGTCACGTGGGGTCGATTAGGGAGACCGAGGATGTTGAGGGGAAAATTCTTGGTCATTTTATTTTTTATTTTTTTTTTCATTGTGATAGCCTTGCGGAGGGGCTCTCTCGTCGTGTTGAATTTTCACGAGAATTTTCGGGGAAATTTTTGTCGAATTCATTCTGTTTAAGGATTTTTTCTCCAGTGAAAAATTCCAATTTATAATCATTATAAATGTGTACCATTAGCATTTAATTATTCGTGATTTTTATTATTTTTTTATCATTATTTATTTGCATTTGGGTTTAAATGCATTTCTATTTTTGTAATCGAACATCAGAGCTTTTATTTCAGCTCCATTTGACCCTAAGCTTCGAGGCATTTTTCCATGATTTTATTATTTAAACGTTGCAGGTCTGAATTTGAATGTCGATATTGAACCGTTAGAAAACATTCAAAAATGGAAAAAATATTAGAAAGTTTAGTTCTGGAGGAAGATTGATGAAATAATTGAAAAGTGGAATTTTTGACAATTACGAGTATTTTTTATAAATAATTTATAAACAATTAATTTTCCACCATAAAAATCATTTGTTTGGAATCGTAACAAATTTATTCATATTCAGAATTTCCGAAAGTTTAAATAATTTCAATTATTTATTGATGAACAACGAATGTTCAAAAAAATAATATTTCTTTCGTGATGATATAATATTTTTCGTGATAATTTCGGGTTGATTATAAATTCGAATAAAAATTCGAAAATTTGAAATATTCCTGTCAACTATTTCAAAATTTGACAATTTACCGATTTTTGTATTCCTATTTTCTACGTGAAATATTATGAAATATTATTGGAATTATGTAAAAAAAATAATGAGTTATTTGTTCAGCGAATCGTGTCGTTGGTTATTTTTCATTGCATTCAATTTGTGGAAAATAATTCGAGTTGTGTCCGAATGCATTAAATTGGAGTCATTTATTCAATTTAAACAGCTATAATTAATCACTTAGTTAAGTCTTCAGCGTCTCTGGCTCCCATGGCCGCGCAATTCTCTTATTTTCCCAGTTATCCGTATCCAACTGGAAATGAATAACATGAGTCAGTGAAGCGAATAAACAACAATGTTTTGAAAATTATTTTCAACTATTTCGCACAAATACTTTCCTGTTTACTCTCGTGATGTGAGAGGAGCGCCTGTAATTTTTATGGTACTTGCGAGGGGAAAATAAGACCACTCGCGTGTTCTCCAATTGCATTCATTCATTTGATTTTATGATTATGATTTTATAACTGTATTCTCGTATCGAATGAAGTCATTACGCGCGAAAGAAATTAATACAAAAATCTAACGAATTTGCAAGAAAATTCTATTGAGCTTCTATTGAAAATTCTAATAGTTTTAGAAAATAGCAGTGGAATTCCATCATGAATCTTCTAATTTTTTCCACTCTATTTTCCTTTTCTTTTCATTAATAAACTCAAACAAAAGAAGATATCTCAATGAACTAAATAAATTGTACAGAAAAATCCACCAAAAAAACAATTCTATTTTTTTTAATGCACTTCTGATGTTTCGATACGTAATATATTCATGATGCAACGTGGAACGACAGTGATAAATGAGAATTTATTCGGGTTTCGTGAAGCGCAAACATTCTGAGACTTAAGCCATTGAAAATAATTCACTTCTCCCAAGTAAATATGCTCTACATATTTGGAAATTTTTCCCCCAGTGCAGACTATGTGAATTACCTCTTTAATGGTTTCGTACGTCGCCTCTAGCGTCGTCTCATGCTTCTCCTTCATCGGGATCCCCGAGCTTTCCAAATTATCCTGGACTTGCTTTGTCGCTCGATATTCATATCTAGAGTCAAGCAAATGGGCGGAGATAACAGTTATGAAAAGTCATCAAAATGTTAATTCTCTAATCAAAAAAAAAAAAAATTGAATGTCAAGAGAATTCTATTGGAATTGATTTTAATAGTTATCTCCATATTACTAAATTCGATGGAGGAAATTTAAGGTAAATGACCTTACACTGAGAGAAAAACAAAGATTGTCAAACAAGTCTTGTTTGGGCCAACAGAATCGCTAGTTGAAAATTGCCAAAAAAGAATTTGTCTGGTTTGAATTTGAAAGTCTCAAACATGAAGAATTATTCTGCTTTCGACAGCGACGAAATATTTGGCTCGAGAGGCGGATAATTCACACCAGACGGTGCCTTTTCAGCATGAAAATATCTCATATAGAGGAAAATTTATCAACAAATATTTTATCCCCAAGTTACAAGATTGCTATCATATCATTATTATTGTTTCATTTAAGGGTTCATTTCTTCTCTGTGATTATTAGACAGCCGAAACGAAAAACTACTATCCCTCGTTTCGCAAAAAATTTTCATTCCGGCGCACTCTCTGCATGTTTGGCACAGAAAAATCCTGTTTTCATAATTTTTAAAAAACTATTTTCTTGGCACTGGTAAGACTTGTTTGAGAACTTTGTCACTTTTCTCTCAGTGTAGGCACATTTACCTAAAGGGATACTGGAGAAAAAGAATAACTAGTTTTGCTGAATATTTTAGGTAACGGAATTCTTATCGAGTTAGTGACAAAGGCGTTAGGTTTATTTATTCAATTTTTCAATTCGTGAATATCGTGATCTCGCAGTTTCTGAGTGCAGTTGATAATTCTTACCTTACGTTTGTGAATTCTCGGAGTCCAAAGGAGCCTCCTACGATAAATAATACGAATGGTAGACCATGCTTCACTGATCTGTAGTTTAAGAACTTCAAGATCTTGGCTTTAATGTCGGCTATGTCTAGCGTCATGCTGGGGCATTGCTGATGGATTCTGCAATCGTGGGCAATTGATGAAATCACTGATGCATAATTCATTTGACACATTTTGCGCAGATTTTTTAATTTAAAAAAATCACTGCAAAAGTACTGAATAGGAAACAATTCATAAGTTTATTTTTTTCAATTTATTCTGCAGGAGGAATTTATAGAGTTTAATCTCAAGAGGATAATTCATGTGGAAAAATTAAAATTCATGGATTTACTTCTCCTGAATATTGTTCTGTTTGAAGAAAGGGGTGAGGACAATCTCTGCGGATGACTTCTTCTATTTTTACTCTTCGTGAATATCATCTCGTGAAAAAATATCGAATTTGCCTGATATTTGAAACGACAGGTCGTACGATGGCTTAACTCACTCAAATCACTACCAATTGAGCGCAAATAGTAATTGCCCGCAATATTATGTATAATGAGAGCGTAATGGGGTACTCGCATGATATTTCGGTCTCCCTTTATTTACATCACAACCAAGTGCTTGGAAATGACGAACCAAAGCCCCAACCCTTGAAATCCATCGACTCTTATACAATTTAAATTTCCATGGAACCTAAAATAACGAAAAATCCACCGGAAGTCGACGGTTAATGGGAAATAAATCCTAAATGAAAACAGGAACAAGAGGAATGAAAAATATTCAATAATTCAATTTTTCAGAGACCGAAAAATTTAGAATGTATAATTTTCTTTGCCTTGATTTTTATTGGACAGGAGAACATATCAGAGATAAGGAAAATTACATCTGAAATGCCCATGCGTTGCCTGAAATTCATAAATCACATCCCCCAGCTTCGAAAATTGCAGATCAAATCAAACATGAACAATCCCAAAAAAAATCTTCGACACAATAAATTCGACATAATAAATTCGCTATCCATAACCTCGAAAAAATAAACAAAATTGTTTTTTTTTAAATTTTCTATAGATTCAGAGGAGAAAATTCTCATCATCTAGATTTTCTTTTGACCTTCACAAACACGGCCATAACATTGCCGGCGCCTCCGGCGGCTAAAGCTCACGGAAAATCACTCTTTTCTCAANTGATGCATAATTCATTTGACACATTTTGCGCAGATTTTTTAATTTAAAAAAATCACTGCAAAAGTACTGAATAGGAAACAATTCATAAGTTTATTTTTTTCAATTTATTCTGCAGGAGGAATTTATAGAGTTTAATCTCAAGAGGATAATTCATGTGGAAAAATTAAAATTCATGGATTTACTTCTCCTGAATATTGTTCTGTTTGAAGAAAGGGGTGAGGACAATCTCTGCGGATGACTTCTTCTATTTTTACTCTTCGTGAATATCATCTCGTGAAAAAATATCGAATTTGCCTGATATTTGAAACGACAGGTCGTACGATGGCTTAACTCACTCAAATCACTACCAATTGAGCGCAAATAGTAATTGCCCGCAATATTATGTATAATGAGAGCGTAATGGGGTACTCGCATGATATTTCGGTCTCCCTTTATTTACATCACAACCAAGTGCTTGGAAATGACGAACCAAAGCCCCAACCCTTGAAATCCATCGACTCTTATACAATTTAAATTTCCATGGAACCTAAAATAACGAAAAATCCACCGGAAGTCGACGGTTAATGGGAAATAAATCCTAAATGAAAACAGGAACAAGAGGAATGAAAAATATTCAATAATTCAATTTTTCAGAGAGCGAAAAATTTAGAATGTATAATTTTCTTTGCCTTGATTTTTATTTGACAGGAGAACATATCAGAGATAAGGAAAATTACATCTGAAATGCCCATGCGTTGCCTGAAATTCATAAATCACATCCCCCAGCTTCGAAAATTGCAGATCAAATCAAACATGAACAATCCCAAAAAAAATCTTCGACACAATAAATTCGACATAATAAATTCGCTATCCATAACCTCGAAAAAATAAACAAAATTGTTTTTTTTTAAATTTTCTATAGATTCAGAGGAGAAAATTCTCATCATCTAGATTTTCTTTTGACCTTCACAAACACGGCCATAACATTGCCGGCGCCTCCGGCGGCTAAAGCTCACGGAAAATCACTCTTTTCTCAAGCGATTGCCCCTCCAACAACTCACGTCAACAATAACTTAAAAAAATCTACAATCAGTTCTCATTTCTCCCCGGAAATGACTCCGCGAGCCCTCCAAATAATCATCACTCCAAAACTCACCCAACAGGAGAACAAATCGGCGATAATAACAATAATAACTGTCCACGCGTCGTCGACTTCACGTCGATCCACCTGCGCCCACTTCACTCGACACCGAAAATAATTATTTCTCACCAACCTCACAAGTAGCAATCGAAATTCCCATCACCAACCGAAAAAGTACTAATAACCGCTGAATTCTGCATAAACGACAAAAAATTATGCAACAAAATCCGCAGAATCGTCAAAAAACTGTCGATGACTTTTGAACTTCCAAGAAACCGTTGAACAACTCCATCTGTCTGTAAACCCAAAAAATCCATTTGCGCCATATTGGCACGTCTACTGTTGGTATCCGTAAGAGATGGAGCTGAGCCGAGTGTAAAAGGAGAATTTAGTTGGAAAAAGGTACGCTTGGCCATTGAGATAAATATATTTGGGTTAGTGGACAAATAGCCCGGCTAAAATAATGTCCACTTATTGTTTAAATTATCGTCGATCGAGTTTTTGTCGTGACTGATGTCGACGATTGTTTCGTTGCGGTGACGGATATTCCAGGGTAACTCATTACGTGGCCCAATTTAGGATTCACTTTTCCTCCGAATGAAGTGAAGTTTTTTGACTAGCGCTTGGGGTGAATTAGGTTATTATCCTCTTCGATTGATAACATTTAGCGATTTTCCATCGTAAACTTCACAATTGTCCGTCATTTCTGGGAGAAAAGGGCCTGTTTGATGATAACGTGACGTAAATAAATTGTTTGGGGCTTATTTTTGGGCATTTTGGTGGGAAATCGTCCTGAGAAGCTCTCGTCTGCCTTCTTTGGGGCACACTAAAGGGGTTTTCAATCGTTGAGGTGATCGAAGTGTGTGGCATGCTGTGAGTAACGATTTCTGATCGTTTTTCAAGTACTCTCGAGTGAAAATGCAGTCGACGAACGTCAAGCAGGTGCAGGCTCCAGGGCTGAAGCAAGTTAAGGTCGACAACTGGGGGACGTTCTTCCTCCAACGGCTCCAGCAGCTGTACGTGGAGGAGGAGCTCTTGGATCTCACTATCAAATTTCCTACTAGTGATATCACAGTACAGGTAGAGATCTTCGAGGATTTTTTGGGGTTTTAAAGGATATGATAACGAGGCAGTGAATTTTTCAGAGTTTTTGCTATGAATTCCACTCCATTTGAGGTTTTGTTGAATTAGAAACAAGTGGAATTCATTTATTCTAGCGATATCGAGTGCATTTTAATGGGGATGGGCACGTGTAGATCAGAAGTTTGCGTGTGAAAGCCTTTTTAATGCATTTTTCAGGCAATTTCGAAGCAATTCGGCTCATTTTAGCCATTAAAACATTTTTATTGCAGTTTTATTTTCATGTTTGTCTTTTCTTTCGGGGAAATTATGTGAATGCGACTTGGAGAGATTTTTATACACAAGATTTTTGTTAATATGCAATTTTTTGGAGATTTTTGGTATAAATATGGGGTTTATAGGGTTTTTTACCACTGGAATTCAGTGATTTAGTGTATGTTACTCCTTTTTTTGTTGAAATGGCCGATTAGACATTGAAATTCAGTTTATAAAAGCCTTTTTGAGTTATTCTTCAATTAATGTCGAAGGAATTTTGCTCTTTATGATCATTGAAACATTCGCCATTGCAGTTTTATTTCCACATTAATACTTTCTTTCATTTAAATAATACTTATATACTTATATTCATTTAAATAATACTGAATCTTAATGAAAAATATGTGAGAATGTCAACAATCAATTATTGATGTTGATCTAATCAGTTATTCCCAACTGTATTAAATTGCAAAAACTGATTAATCCGACCTTATGGAAATTCTACAGTTATTCCATAAAAATTCCTAAAAAAGTAATTCATAAAATCCAGCAAAAAATCCCCATTCACAAGATTTACATCTTCTCCAAATAATATTTCGGCTGTTTTTTTGCTTATCTGCAATTCTACAGATAATTATACAACTTCACCATGTCATTTTTCAATAGATATAAAAGTCAATAGATTTTTATTTTTCTATAGAAAAAACTCCGCATAAACTTTCTTTTTTTTCTCTGCATTTTCATTTGCTTCTCACAATGAAACCCAATTCAGTAGCGAAGTGGTAAAGAGTAATAAGTCGACTTATCCCGGACGTGAGTTTTTTATAAATATCTCTGAATTCAAATAAGATACCCGAATTCTTGTGAGGACTTTTTTATTGAGCAGAATGGCAGCTAAAAAAAAGTCCCCACAACAATTTCGCCATCTATTCTGGATTCAGAGATTTTTAAAAAAATTGTTTAAAGTGCTCAACTCTGAATTTAATAATTTACCCCTGTAGCCCCTCGCCTATAACAGTTATAGCATTATAATTTTTCGTCCTTCGAGCATAAGGATTCAGAGATATTCCTCAAAAAAAAACATCTTGAGCAAAAATGGACTTATTACCCTTTACCACTTCCCTACTGAATTAAAAAACGTGAAAAATTCATGCCTAAGAATGTTCTATTATAATCCTAATAAAACCAATAGAATTCCTGGGATCAAGCACTATATTTTCCTTTTTCGCAGGCCCACCGTCTAGTAATAACGACCTGCACAGACTACTTCATGCAACTTGAGCGCAAGCAGCGCGAGCAGCAAGGTGACTTCGATGGAGTCCTGATAATGCCATCAGACATGCCTTACGAGTGCGTTAAATCCATCATAAGTTTCATGTACACAGGCCAGTTGGAATACTGGACATCAGAGCAGAACGCCCTGTACCGAACAGCCCAGAAGATGAACATGACAGTTCTGACGAAGCTCCTGGACGCTCAATTCAACACCACTGCCCTCCAGACGTCGAGTCCCCCCTCCCCAGATAAATCCAACATATCCTTTCACAAGCCCTCGTCCCCCAAGAAGTCCAGCATGCAGTCGTTATCGATGACTCCACTACCAGGACGAAAACTCCCAATTTGGCGAAGGAAACTGGAGAGTAAGCCAGAAGTGACAGCTGGTCCCTCGCGTTTCGAGCTGCCAGACGCTGAGGACCTCACCCTGGGGGTCTTCTCCTCCTTCGACGATATCACCTACAACACGAAACCCATTGTCAAGGCCACTGATCACTCGACGCCTCCTGAGGAGCCCTCGTTCAATCGCTCCACGTCAGACATGGCGAAGAATGACACAACGGAGGATGAGGATGAGGACGATCCCAGGAAGTCGGAGAACTCTGATGATGAGTGGACACCACCAAACTCTAGGTCTGAGGAGATTCAGCCCACGCCCTCCAAACGAGTCAGGTTTGTAGGGTGAATGATTTTAGTGAGGGAAGAGAATGCGCATGGGGTGGCAGGAGAAAAATAAAAGGGGAATTAAATCCCAAGAAATTGTAGGGAGAGGGAGGGCAAAAGGAGAATTCAATATCATCTCAATATTTACATTACCCCCCGCCCGCCAATTTTCTTGGTCGAGGGTATGTTCAGGTGTTCGTATTATGTAGAAAAACAAATTGATAGAATGAGTTCCGTAGCGAAGGGGTAAACTAGGATAAGTGCAATTTTTTTGATAACTTTTCTATTACCTCAATCGAAAATTCTGTCAAACGTGGTTAAATTTTTGAACTCCTGAAAAAGTTACATTTCTGCACTTATCGTAGTTTACCACTTCGCTACAAATTTACCTTTGGAAAATTGAGATTTTTATTATTTACGAAAGGCTCCAACCAACGACTTTTGGCGTGAGACTCGACTATTCATTTTTCCATTTATTTATGTAGAATAGTATGAGGTCTCACTCTCTTCCACTAGAAAATTCTATTGGAGTTCTATTGAACGTTCTATCTATGTATTTTTATCTGATTCTACTAAAGAATTTCGCAGCTTATTTTCTTTTTTTTTTCAATAGAAATTGTCAATGGAAAATATTCTACAGAAAAAAATTGATGTAATCCGATTTACAGATATAACTTCTTTTATGAGATTTTTTTGTTCTTTTTTAATGAAAAGAAGGCAAAAATAAAATCAGGTCGAGGAATTTCTGTAGAAAGTGTTTTATAAAAAGATGTCATTCTACTGATTTTTTCTAAATAATACTTTCTATTAAAAATTTCGCGTAAAAAACCCAGTAAAACAGCGGAATTCTTCAATAGAAATCCCATCGAATTCGTTAGATTCTTGAATAAATCCAAGTGTACACACGTATTAATAATGTTTAATGACCCCCTCAATGTAACATTCACCTAAAAATCCTGAGTGCAGCCCTCATCATTATTCGATCGATGTTCCCTCCCCAAAACTCCTCGAGCATTCCCATTCTCAAAAATAAAAAAAATTGCAGATTCGAGCTCGAAGAGAAGGAGAACCTCGAGAAGCCGGAGAACAATCCAGTGGACAACATCAACAACCACGCCAAGATAATCCGCGAGGTCCTGAAGAAGTACCCCCACCTCGTGAAGAACAACAAGAACATTCGCCTAAAGATAATGCAGAAGGAGTCGAAGACTGCGGAGTCAGCAGCTGGGAAGACCAAGGTGTCTTACGTGGTCCTCAAGTCGGACCATCTCATGTCAGCCGACGAAAAGGACGAGAGGGTGCTGCTGGCTGAGGGCGAGAGTGGCCCCTGGAAGTGTCACAAGTGCGACATTGACGAGGAATACCCCACGTACTACATGTACAGGAGGCACATGCAGGACGTTCACGAGGAGAAGTTCGATCCCAGGGTCTGCGAGCACTGCGGGTACAAGGCCACCAAGAGGAACATTCTCATGCACCACATGTACGTCAAGCACAATGTCCCACCCCCCAAGAGCATGAGCTTCCCCAAGTGCCATGCCTGCAACTACGTAGGCTTGTCTGACACACTCTTGGCTAGACACCAGAAGTCTCACAATCATGGACCAAGGTCACTGCTCAATTCACAGACTGACGAGGTGGAGTGTGTTCAGTGCAGCGAGACTTTTAAGGATGTCAGTGAACTTGCCAGTCACGAGATGAGCACTGGGCATGGCACCAGTGTGCCCACTGTCAATGGGGACAAGGGGTACAAGTGCTCGCTTTGTCCCAAGGTGTTTATCAAACCGGTCAATCTTCAGGTGCATGTCGAGAGCGCTCATAAGGAGAGGGAGGTGGCGGAGGTGGGGCCGGGGATACCACTGGAACCGTCGAGTGAGGCTGAGGCACTCAGTCATGTCGCCTCAGGAATCGCCGCCTCCCTGGGGGTGGCTGAGGGACTCGATCAGGAGCAGCAGGTGATTTTTAGGTTTTATTTCAGGATTTTAGGGTTGGGGGCGAATTATTGGACTTTTACGTGCGGTTTTCGAGGGATGGATGGGGAAAGTTAATATGTGGTGATTTGTGGGGATTTTTTTATGGAAAAATTTCGTTTTTACTTTTTGTGGTGGGAGGGGCGAGAATAGCTAGTTCAGGGAAATTGGAAATTATTTACTTTTTTGTTTAAGTGGATATTATTTACTCGGATTTATCGACGCAGGAAAGAAAGAGAAATCTCAGAGAGAATTTGATTGATTCATGATGGAATTCTTGTAGAACAAATTCCAATAGAGTGAGTTTTGTAGAAAAAACATTTATGGGGTTTTCTATTTGGGTCATTATGGCACTAAAAACAATTAGAATTTTTTATTAGTACTCTAATAACTCTATTATTAAATAAGAATTCTTTTAGAGTTCTGTTAAAATTCAGCGTATCATTTTTTATTTGATATTTGACTGAAAGAAGTCAATGGGTTTTGATTTTTCTATAGAAATTCCTAGTCCATAAACTTTCTATCGTTTCTCTGTATTTTAATTTGCTTCTTATAATGAAACCCATAAAAAAACTCGGAAAATCCATGCCTAAGAATTCTCATATAAAAACAAAATAGAAAAGTTTACTAAAATCGTGCTGAAACTTTAATTGAATTCCTCAGAGAAAGCACTAGGTGTTAAATAAAACCCCCTAATTTTCCTCAATCGCTAAAATACTCAATGAAATCATTATTTTAATCAATCAATTATTACATACTAATAATCCAATTTGTAGTCTCCAATTCTCAATTTCTGTCATTCATTCAATTCATTCTATCAAAAGATAAGGATAGAAATCAAATTTATGGGTATTCTTCCATTATTCGGAAAAAAACATACATAATAAGAATAAAATTCAATTAATCTAATTGTGAAGACGAAAATTGGAATAAGATAAAATACGATAAAATAATATAAATTAATCCTAAAATGCTAAAGTCATCAAACCCAATTCTAAAGGATATTTAATGAAATTTCTGATCAATTCAACAGGATGAACAGGTGATAACCTCTGAGGGTAACTACTTGGTGAACGAGATGGTATTAAACAACATGCAGCAGCAGGAAAATTATAATGGCCATGAGATCGAGGACCAGCAGATGATAATGCTGATAGATAACGAGAACTATCAGCAGGACGAGGGGCAGCCGAGTCAGAGTCAACCCCAGCAGCTGGAGATATCGAGTAATGAGCAGCTGGTGATGCAGGGAACAGACGAGGGAATGATTGTTTACATTCATGGGAATGAGGACCAGAGTGCGAGGCAGGTCTACGAGTCCTTCCAGCAGGAGGTGAGCCAGGAGACTGAGGAGATCGTCGAGGAGGTCGAGGAGGTGGAGGAGGTCGTCGAGGAGGTCGAGGAGATGCAGGAGGGGGAGCAGGGGACTGAGCACATCGAAGAGGTCATTCAGTATGTCGAGGAGGAGACTGAGATCGTCGAGTATGAGGAGCACCAGGGCCAGGAGTCCATGATGATCATTGAGGAGGAGCATCTCGAGCCCGAGACTGACAAGCAGAAGGAGACGAGGGAACTCGCTGACGAGTGGGACGAGGACAGCACCGATATGAATGAGTCGTGAAGCCAGGGATGAAGAATTAGGACACGTTTGTGATGAGCCTGAGTGTGGGGACTTTAATGGAGAAACCTAGACATTCTTCGCAGAAATTCTATTGGGGTTCTATTAAAATTCCGCTCAAAACATCTTTTTTTTAACATTTTGAAAATTCAATAGATTTTGATTTCTCTTCAAATCCAAGAAAAAAACTCGGAAAATATGAACAAAGTTGTTCCATCTCGAGAAGAATCGAATCACGTGGGATTTGTCTGTTGTTCTTAGAATTGAAATTTTTTGGAGACAATTCCGATTGACTTTCGTTTGTAATAATCCCCAGGAATTGTGGATTGTCTTGATATCTTGATTATTGTTTTGAGAAATGCAACAATCAAAAGAACTCCTGTTCGACCTTTCGAAGACTTTTTTTTCAATTGTTGGGGATGAGTTGATAACTGTATATTTTTCCCTGGGACTCCGTTAGTATTTTGATTTTCCCTTGCACCTGATGATGGATTATTTAGATTGAATGAGAGAACTGTCGAGGATCTGAATGCGACCAGAAATATCTTCTTTTCTACTGTAAAAGTGACGATGCATTATTAATTTGCCTTGAGAACAATAATGTAAGATTAATAAATCGAAATAAGTGAAGGGAGCTGAATTAGTTCCATAATTATTTTTATCCAATCAATAATTAAGAGACTGGAGGATTAACTCAGAAGGGCACGTGCTAGCACAAGTTATCGAGTTTATTGGACAATTCACAGAGTTAGTTAAAAAAAACAATGTAATTACAATAAGAGTACAAGATTTGTAAAGTAGAAAATTGGAAATTGGTGAATAAATGTCGGTGAAATTGATCATTTGTGTCAACATCTGAGCACTTTTTCGCACTTTGGTCGTTTTATCATATATTTATACCGAATTGATAACAAATGCGTTTTAGAAAATTTTATAAACATTAATACATACAATCTCTCGGCTATTATTCAGGCGTCTTTTTTTATTCTACAATTTCAACGATTTTTCATAATTTTTTCTTTTATTTATATGCGATGAACACTGATACGAAGCACATCAACACGCGAAAAAAATCGATAGAAAATTCTATTGGATTTCTGTCAGTTTTTGGCTGATTCTAGAGATTTTGGAGCTTTACTGCGCGTTTTTTTGTGGAAAATTTCAAATGGAATCTAATTTATTAAAAAAATCAGAATTTCATCTTTCTATGGATATTTTTCGATTGAGAAATTTTTTATAAAAATTCCTCGACGTGACTTTCAAGTATTTTCTATTATATTGTTCTTATTTTTTCATTAAAAAATCCAAGAAAATCCGATAGAATAGAATTTTCTAGCAACTTCGCTGGAGTTTTCTATGGAATTTTTTCGTATGATTTAAATCCACAAAATTATCTCGTAAAATTCTCCTCGAGACATCATAAATTTCATTGTTATCGGACTTTTAACTTTACTTGGCAATTGACGAGATGAGTCTCAACAAGACTCGTACATTTTTCCATTAAATAAATATATTTTTACCTATCTTACAATTGCAAGCAACAAGATACAGAGAAAGAGGCAAAATTGAAGTTTCAAAATCTTGAATATCTCCCGATCAAACGATGGAATTTCAGTGGATTTGGTCTCATTTTGAAGGTATCTTTTCAAGCTTCAAAATGAAGAAGAAAATGCGAAATTTCACTCAGTCAATGTCGAGATATTCTCCGCAGAAAACCTCGATTTTGCCCCTCCCCCATTTTTCTCCCTTTCAAGAGAAGAATTATCTCAATCATCAGCAATTATTGCAATTGTTCAATACTGAGTCGTTAATTGGAAGTACAATTTGTTCATTTCTCATCTATAATTGGCCGGATAGGTCGAAATAATGATGATTAGCCTCACTTAATTGGCAATTACAACTAACGAATTTTCAATCTCTTACATTTAAAATCATTTGGTAATTAATGAAACCATTATCACGGGTTATCTTAACAATAATCTGTCGTATGGAATGGAGTTAACACTAGGGGGACTCATTGGTAACGCGACTTGACAAACGTGATGTACAAAATTCATTGATTAAATGGATTCCCGGTGAGAATGGTACACGACGTACCATAACTTTTGGAAAAATTGAATAGAAAAACTTTGAAAAATTCTTTCAATATTAAAAATTGAAGGGAAATCTTTGAGAGTTTCATTGGAATTCTGTTAAAATTCTATTAAATAATCTTATTATTCTTTTTTTTTTAATTCAATAGATTTTGATTTTTTGATAGAAATTCTTGCATTTTTACTATTTTTGTTCTCATAATGAAATGCAAGAAAAAATAGAAAGTTTAAAATGAAAAAAAATTCAACAGAATAAATCGAGTTTTAGAGGACAATTAGTACATTTTGATTTTTCGAACGAAATTGGACATAAATTTTCCAAGTTCTTCCCCTGTACTTTTATCAATACAAAATTAATATTAAATTAATTATTCAATTAATTTATATTAATTAAATATTAAGTTATTAATATAAATTAATATTTTGCATTTTTATTATTTTTTTCTCTTAATGAAATACGACAAAAAGTAAAAAATTGATGCCCAAGAATTCTTCCAGAAACGATTCCAACAGAATAAGTAATTAGGGAAATCAACATTTAGACTTATTTCCATAAAAAATCGACTGAAAAATAGACGCAAAAAATAAATAGAATTTCAACAGAACTTCAATGGGATTTCTTACAGAAAGTGCTAGGTTTTTCTATTAAATTCTTCCACACGTGATTAAGTTATTGATATGTATTCAAGTGCTGGTGACGCCCTTCCGTGCTACAAGTAGGTTCAGTACAGGATGTTTTCTGATGTAGCCAACGGCCTTTTTGTGGGTGACCATCGTGAAGTCGTAGCCATTGCACTGGAGAATTTTGTCGTGAATTCTCAAGCCACTCTTGGCTGCTGGTGACCCCTCATGCACTTCAGTCACGTAAATCCCCTGGGGAAATGAATTATCTTTATTTATTCATGGGATTTACTCTGCTGAGGGCAGTCTGGGGAGGCTCTTACGTTGTCTGTGTAGCCTTGGGGACTTTTTCGAAAGTCTTGGTCGATACCTCCCCCTATTTTGAAGCCACACTTCATGAATGCCTCGCCATTCAGCATCTCAGTCTCTTTGCGGAGGGTTATTGGTATCTGGAAATTGGAAATTGATGATTCTAGCGAATTTCTGTGGAACTTTTGCGAATTCTTTTGGAGTTCTTTGCAGAGAATTTTTCATAAGACTTTTTTTTTTTTTTTTTTTTTTTTTTTTTTTTTTTTTTTTAAAAAAAAATTTTTTTTTTTTTTTTTTTTTTTTTTTTTTTTTTTTTTTTTTTTTTTTTTTTTTTTTTTTTTTTTTNACAGATGTTGTCCCAACAAATTATTACTGTATACTATGTACTTATGGAAACACTTGGCTGAAGGCCCTCGGGCGATGGCAATTGTAAGAAATTTTTTTTTTGTTGTTTGTAATTTTCTTGCAATAAATTCCGTTAAAAAATTTAAAAAAAAATTAAGACAGATGAAAAATACTGTCAATGTTTTTTGTGACTGTTGCTTTTTTTTAATTCTCAGGCATGATTTTCATAAGTAAGTTTTCTTCCTCCGATCAACACATCATTCTCATTTATAATTTTTTTATTTCTTTCTCATTTTATTTATGAGAAAGAAATGCAAATAGAGCGAAAAAAAATTAAGCTCAAGAATTTCTACAGAAAAATCACAAACTGTTGACTTTTCTCTCTTCAGTAGAATAGACGCAGAAAACTAGTGGAAATATTTAATAACATTGTAACAGAACTCCTGTAGAATTTTTATAAAGTTCCCATAGAAGATCAATAGTCATTCGTTAACATTTGTTAATTAATTGTTCTCACAGCTGCAAACATGAGATTTTCCGGTCAAATTCCTCCTTTTCCATGAGTAATAAAAATTATTTAAACCTTCGAGAGCCTTTTCCTTGTCATGAGAAACACACTTCAGATCAATTTAACATCGTTATTAGTCACTGGTAAATATCTCCGTATTTAAAAGAGATAGCGAAATTTTTATTCAGACCTTTTCTTCAGGAAAAATCAAGAGCTACAAGAAAGATCTGAATGAAAATTCCCATATCTCTCTTCAATTCTGAGATATTCACGAAAAACAACGCGAAATTGAGATGAATTCATGTTCACTTTCTCCAATTCGCTTCTGGATTGTTGACAGAAGCAACAAAAATATAGGAAATCATTAGAAAGGTGACGTAAAGGTGCGATTAATGTAGAAAATATCGATGACGAATACTCACACTCAGGCACTCCATAGCGGTGCCCGCCTGGTGCTGAAATGCCATTTTCGCGCACATTTTGGCTTTTGATTTGCTAAATTCTGTCGCGAAATCCACTGACGAAGCTTATCAAACTCCTCTCGTTCACTATTTCGGAGTCAGACAAACGTCTCAAGTACTCCAAAACCGGAGCTGAATGTAAACACTCGGATAATCCAGCGACAAAACGCCCCAATTGTCCACCAAAAACAGGAGAATTGATTTCGACGAGTGATCGACGTATGAATCCCTCACTAATAATAGATTTAGTATCAACAACACGTCTCTAATCAACAATTCACACTCACGTATGACAAATACCAGCCGTGGGGAAGTGCCTCCAGTTAAATCACTAGATTTTTTAAAATTCCGCTCCGTTGGCTGCAATTCGACGATTGTCAACAGTGAATTCAATCCATGAAAGAAGAAAAAGCAGAATGAAACCGACTAAATCGGGAATATCTCCCGATCGAACGATGCGATTTCAACGAGTCGACTCTCATTTCAAAGAGTAAAAAAATATCTTTGAAATAAGAAAAAAATCGGCCAATTTCACTCTAGGGATCCTGAGTTATTGCACGTTGAATACAGTGCCCTCCAAAAAAGATGACGCAGCACGAACCCGCTTCAATCCTCAATATCTCCAGATTTAACGATGCGATTTGGACTAGTCAACTCTCCTTTTAAAGCACGAAAAAATATCTTTAGAATGAATAAAAAATTGTTGGATTTCACTCTACCGATCTTGAGTTATTGAAGATTGAAATTGGGCGATTTCGTCGCCGTCGTCTGTTTCACAGGATTTTGTTGTTTATCGGGCCCCTTTGCGATGGAATTGCTCAACAATCGCCTGTTTTTATTCCATTCTCGATCAACTATCTCAAATCTTTGATTGAAGGATGAAATGCATGATTTGAGGGGAATTCAGAGGCGAATATTCGATGCAGGCCGCAACGTGGGGAGTCGGAAGTCACTAGCGCATGTGTTGCATGAATTTTTTTCGTGAAAAAACCACAGAAAGGATCACAGGATCAGTGTCAACGGGAGTTCAACGATTTCTCCAGACTCATAAATTATCTCCGAGGATTGAGGGTGGACGTTATCACCTGGTGGAGTGATTTGTGAACGTTATCAGTGGCCACAGACGTGAGTACTTTTTTCTCGCCAATTTATTGATCTCTGATGCAACCGGGTTTCGAGGTTGCCTGCACGCCATATGGCATCGAGGGTGATAATTGTTTTCTTCCAGTGGTTTCAGAAATCACAAGATGAATCGATCGATGACAGCGAAGGAGATTCGCCAGGCCTACATCGACTTCTTCAAGAGCAAGGGCCACGAGTACGTCCACTCGAGCTCGACTATCCCTCATGATGATCCAACACTGCTGTTCGCTAATGCTGGCATGAACCAGGTGGATATCCAGGGATTTTTCAATGAATGTGATCATTTTGGTGTTGATCTTTGGGGGGAAGGCCCTGGGGAAATTTTAGCAAATTTTTTTGGGCAGATTTTTGCAGAGAGAGTGCAGTGAAGAACATGGGGAGTGATTCCCAGGAATTTTTGGGGAAAGAAATGTCAAAGGAATAGATTGTATTGAAAAAGTGAAATCCATTGGTCACGTTTGCCAAAATTATTATTTTTTGCTGCATTTTCTTTCCTTTGTTATTGGGAAATTCTATTTTTTTTAGTTGACAAAGTCCTGTAGAGGTTTAGTTTTCTATGTATTTTGTATATTCTGTTGGATGTGTAATTCTGCTCTTTATATGAGCAATCTCGAGTATAAACTTCCTAAGATTTTTCTTCTTGGATTGTGTGACGAGAAATTGATAAAAATGCAGAGGCAAAACTTGAAAAGCTGATGCTACAAAATTTTCACAGAAAATTAAAAACCTCTCAATTTTTTTCTACCAAATAACCATCAAAAAATAAAAATAAAATTGCCGAACCTCAATAAAATTCGCACAGAAACCCATTCAGTAGCGAAGTGGTAAAACGGTTGAAGTCGACTCATCCCCCACTTGAGATTTTGAGGAATATTTCCGCACCTACGGGAGATAGCGAAATTTTCGTAATGACATTTGTCGTAGCTCTCAATCGGCTCTACAAAAAAGGTCATAACAAAAATGTTACTATCTCCCTTAGATTCCGAGATATTCATTGAAACCTGGCCAATAGTCAAAATTAACTTGTCCGTTTCACCACTTCGCTACTGAATTAGAATTCTCAGGCATCAGAACTCCACTCAAAACTCAATAGATTTTCTCCATGGCTCCCCTTCTAAAAACTCCCACAAAAGAATCCAGAAAACCCCTGCAACTTCCCTCGATTTTCAGTTCAAGCCGATATTCCTGGGCACCGTGGACCCCAACAGCGACATGTCCCGCTGGGTGCGCGTGGTGAACTCCCAGAAGTGCATTCGCGCTGGTGGTAAACACAACGACCTCGACGACGTGGGTAAAGACGTGTACCACCACACCTTCTTCGAGATGATGGGCAACTGGTCGTTCGGCGACTACTTCAAGAGGGAGATCTGCACGTGGGCCTGGGAGTTCCTCACCAAGGTTGTTCAGGACCCGCCGAAGCTTGCTCTTTCTGTTGCATATTGCTCCTTCTCATCTTACTCTGCTTTTTCTGTAGGGGACGGTGGGACAAAATGAAACACGGGGCAAAATGAAATAGCAAGAAAATCTTGTGATCTAAGGGAGATAGAACGATTTTCATGAAAACCTTTTTTGTAGAGAATTTTACAAGCTACAAAAAAGGTTCTTTTCAAAAATGTCCTATCTCCTTTAGATGACGAGATTTACCCACTGTTTCATTTTGACCCGTGTTTCATTTTGCCCCATGCTCCCCTATTATTATTAGCATGTATTGTTTACTCCATGATATTCACTGTGATTTACTGTATACCAGCTTATGTGGTTTTGCCACAATAATTTTGTACAACATAATGTACAGCAATAAACTCAATCAATCAATCAATCAAGGTCCTCAGCCTGCCAGGGGATCGCCTCTACGTGACGTACTTCGGTGGCGACGAGGGGGCAGGACTGGCCCCTGACGACGAGTGCAAGGACCTCTGGCTCTCCCTGGGCATTCCACCCTCCCACGTCCTCCCAGGCAGCATGAAGGACAACTTCTGGGAGATGGGGGAGACTGGGCCCTGCGGACCCTGCAGCGAGCTCCATTACGACCGCATTGGGGCCAGGGAAGCTGCTCATCTCGTCAATATGGACGACCCTGATGTCCTGGAGATATGGAATCTCGTGTTCATTCAGTTCAATCGAGAGTCCGATGGCAGCCTTCGCAGTCTGCCCAAGAAGCACATTGACTGCGGTCTTGGACTCGAACGTCTGGTCTCGGTCATTCAGGATAAGAGAGCCAATTATGACACTGATCTCTTCGTGCCCCTCTTCGAGGCCATACAGGTGGGCACTGGGGCGCGCCCCTACGCGGGGAAGGTTGGGGCTGAGGATGGCGATGGCATCGATATGGCTTACAGAGTACTCGCTGATCATGCTAGGACCATCACCATTGCTCTCGCTGATGGTATGTCAGGAGCTCTTATTTTTATGGGCGAAAAAATTTAATAGAAAACCAAATTGGGAAAAACAAATTTGAGCAGCTCATTTAAAAGTTGGGGTTGAATGTTGGGACTCTTTAATGGAGGAACGAAGACGAATGGCTTATTTGCAATTAATTTCTTTAGATTTTTCAGACTCTCAAAGATATCTCCGTACTTGTACTGGTCGTGATGAAAATGTTTCTATTAAATTTCCATTTTATTCATTTTAAATTCCATGTTCTGGAGCCGTTTTCCAACGAATCTTATAAATCAGGAGAAAAGTGTCGATCGGTTTAAGTCGATTTAGCTTCCAATTTTTCTTTCGATTTAGAGTTTTCCGAGTTTTTGTTGAATAACTCGGAATTTAAGAATGCGGAATTTTTGTAAGATCTTTTTCGATAGTCTATACTTTTCTCTACGAAAAAGATTTTTAGGAAAATTTTGCTGGCTCCTTTAGAATTTGAATATTCAGCGAGAACTGGCGCTAGAATGGAATTAGCTTAAGCCGTTTGATCACTTCAGTACTGAAGTTATTTCGGAGGTATTGGCCTTTGCGATCGTTTGCTGATTCGAGGTGATGAAATTTGTGAGGTCCAAATGATAAACATTGATCGAGTCATTTGGATTCATTGGATTTTCCATTGCAACTCATTTGCGCATTTGGATTGATTGGATTTCTATTCAACTTTTTGGTAGTTTTTGGCGGTTAGAAGGGAAATATTCAATAGGAAATATTCTATGGGAAAAATCTATAGTATTAGGGTTCTATTTTCTTTTTCTTTATGTCAGGAAAATTAAACAAACATTTCAGTAACATTTTCACTGACATTTGAAGGATTTCAAGGATTTTTTCCCATAGAACATTTTTTTCTACAGGGATTTGTCTCTACAGCGGGAATTTCAAGAATTGTTTTTCTATAGAATTTCCTTGGCGCAAATTTTCTGATTTTTTTCATTCTATTTTTCTTTTCTTTCCATCAAGAAAATCAAATAACCATTTCACTAACATTTTCACTGAAAGTTCAATAATCTTTGTTATTGAAAATGGATAATTTCGTTGAAAAATCCGTGGGAACTCTAAATATCAGTTTAATTATTCCGGTAAAATTAATGAAATGAAATAATGCCTCTGAATATAATAATTCCAAGAATTTGAAAGAAATTCCCCAGTGAAATTCAAGGCAATTTAGCAGTGAATATTCATTTTCCCTTGAAAATTCACGTAAATTGTGGACTTTACTTGAATTTTCAGACAAACTTGAAATTCCATTCAATCGAATTCAAGGTCTTCCGGCCAATTCGGCCAAATTTGTTCAGCAGTGCCGTATCACCAGCAATCGCCGATAAAATCCTGAAAATCCCTGACATATCCTTCAAAATCAAACTTTTTTCTCCGCGAATCGACTCATCCACCGAATTCGCCAAGTTTTCCTGTAAACTTTTTCACGCGGCCGAAAAACCGTATCTTCCAGGTGGAATGCCGGACAACACCGGTCGCGGCTACGTCCTGCGTAGGATCTTGCGTCGAGCGGTGCGCTACGCCACCGAAAAGCTGAACGCAAAGCCGGGCTTCTTCGGTTCCCTGGTGCACGTGGTGGTGGACCTCCTCGGCGAGATCTTCCCCGAGCTCCAGAAGGACCCGCAGTCCATCGTGGACGTGATAAACGAGGAGGAGAGCCAATTCCTGAAGACCTTGTCCCGAGGGCGCAACCTCCTCGACAAGACCATCACCAAACTGGAGGACAAAACAGTCCCCGGTGATGTTGCCTGGCGGCTGTACGACACCTACGGCTTCCCAGTGGACCTGACGCAGCTGATGGCCGAGGAGAAGGGCCTGAGGGTCGACATGGCAGCCTACGAGGAGTCCAAGAGGCTCGCGCAGTTGGCCTCCCAGGGAAAAGCTGGTGGTGTTGACGACCAGATAAACCTGGACGTCCACGCAATCACGGAATTGCAGAGCTCTGGGGTTCCCCCAACCGACGACTCCTGCAAGTACAATTATTCGACGTCTGCGGAGGCCTCGGCTGAGTACACCTTCGCCCCCTGCAGTGCCACGGTGATAACCCTGAGGAGGCAGAAAAAATTCGTGGAGGAGGCACAGCCTGGGGAGGAGGTTGGCGTCCTCTTGGACAAGACGTCCTTCTACGCTGAGCAAGGAGGACAGATCTACGACGAGGGCTTCCTGGTGAAGTCCCCCGGGGGAAACGACGCAGAAGACTCTGCGGAGGTCAGGGTGACCAACGTCCAGGTCAGAGGGGGCTACGTCCTACACATTGGAACGGTGGGGTCTGGGGTGTTGAGGAAGGGGGATAAACTACAGCTGAATATCGACACCTCGAGGAGACGGCTGGTCATGAGCAATCACTCCGCCACGCACGCCCTCAATTACGCCCTGAGGAGGGTTCTAGGTAGGTTCAATTTTGAGGAGTTTTATTTTATTTTGAGATAATGGGATTACTAACGGCAGGAGATTTTAGTTCGATTATGTTATTGAGGGATTGTAGTCGTCGGGGAAGAGGTCCCTTGTAGTGAGTTTTATCCAGCTCAGACGCTTGTTTAATTATTATTTGAGGAACTTTAGTCGGAAGCATTTATTTATTTATTTCTTATTAATTTGTATATTAATAAAATAAACAAATTAATAAAATATTTACCATATGTATATCATATTTATATTATTTTAGTTGTTAACATTATTTTTTTTATTGTTTGGTAATAAAATATAACAAATGAATAACTTAAGAAATGAATTATTGTTTGAGATACAAAAGATCCTGTGATTGAATTTCTATTGACATTTCTATTATTTTTTGGCCGATTCGATTGAGTAATTCCGTAGCCCATCTGAGCTTTTTTTCAATAGAAATTTAATAGAATCTCTTAGAAAAAGCGCCAGGTTTTTCTATAATTTTCTATTAGAATTTTTAAATTAATTTTCAGAGAGGAAAATAAAATGAAAAAAAACTTGAAAGTTATTTTCGAGGAATCCCTATAGAAAATATCTCAATAAGCCTTTTTCTATAGAATTCAATAGAATTTCTTAGAGAAAACGTCAGGTTTTTCTCCAATCTTCAATTAGAATTTTTTAATTAATTTTCTACAGAGGACAATAAAATAAAAAAAAACTTGAAAATTGTTGTCGAGGAATCCCTATAGAAAATATCTGAATAAAACTTTTTCCACAGAATTTAATAGAATTTCTTAGAGAAAACGTCAGGTTTTTCTATAATTTTCAATTAGAATTTTTAAATTTTTTTTAGAGAGGAAAATAAAACGAAAAAAAAAACTTTAAAATTGTTGTCGAGGAATCCCTACAGAAAATATCTCAATAAACCTTTTTCTACAAAATAGTTTCTACAGCAAATAAAAACACGCATTAAACCTTCTGAATTCGTCAACAGAATTTATCCAAAAACCGCTCGAATTTTCGCTGAAATTGCAATTATTCCTTATTTTCTGTTCACCCAGGCACAGAGGCCGATCAGAAGGGCTCATTAGTAGCCCCCGACAGATTGCGCTTCGACTTCACGAACAAGGGAGCGATGTCAGCGGCCCAGGTAAAGGACACTGAGAGCTACACCACCGAGATGGTGAAGGACAACAGGAAGATTTACGCCAAAGAGAGTAAACTCGCTGTAGCAAAGACGGTTAATGGGCTCCGTGCGATGTTCGAGGAGACGTACCCGGACCCAGTGAGGATCGTGAGCATGGGGGTGCCCGTGGAGGAGCTGGAGAAGGACCCCCTGGGGCCAGCAGGAACGACAACGAGCGTAGAATTCTGTGGAGGGACTCACCTGCACTACACCGGGCACATTGGGGACTTTGTGATAGCCAGCGAGGAGGCAATTGCCAAGGGGATCAGGAGGATTGTAGCTCTGACTGGGCCCGAGGCCACGCGGGCCCTGAAGAAGGCCGAGCTGCTGCAGAACAGGCTGAATGACATCCAGAGGGAAATAAATGGGGCTGATTGCCTGAAGAATGCCAAGGAAAGTGTCAGGAAGATTGTGGAGCTGAACGACGACATTTCTCACGCTGTCATTCCCTACTGGAGGAAGGACGAGATGAGAGTGCTGTTGAAGGGCCTGAAGAAGACTCTGGACGACGAGGATCGTGCTGCCAAGGCCAGGCTTGCTAATCTCGTCGTGGAGAAGGCTGCGGAGATCATTCAGAATAACGTGGGGGTGCCTGTCCTCGTGGAGCAGCTGGAGGCCTTGAGCAACACGAAGGCTCTCGATGGCGCCCTGAAGAAGGTCAAGGCACTGTCTCCAGAGACCAGCGCTCTGTTCCTCAGTGTCGACGAAGAGGCCAAGAAAATTGTCGCTCTCAGTGCTGTTCCTAAGAGCGCTATTGGGAAGGGGCTCAAGGCTAATGAGTGGATCCAGGCGATCTCGCCGCTGATGGGAGGGAAGGGCGGTGGCAAGGCTGAGTCTGCTCAGGCTTCTGGGGGGAATGTGGGCGCTCTGGAGGAGGCTCTCAAAATAGCTAGGGAATTCGCTGATATGAAACTTGGGGCCTAGGGGGGCAGAGGTGGTCAACGCATTTTCGAGGATTTTGTACGTTCACATTTTTTATGAGAAATATAGATTTCAAGTTGTTCGGCGCACGCTTGGCATTTATTATTGGGATTTCTTATTGACTTTTATGGCGCTCCAAACAGATTTCCATAATTTTACTCCAGTTTTTATTAAGTTATTGGTTAATAGCATCTGTTGTTCATTAATGTGACACATTTTTTTGAGTTAATTATGGAATTAGAAGGCTGCAAGGCTGTTGATGGTGGAATTTAGAGAGATCGATCGAGACGTTTTCTTGGATTTTATATATTTCCTATTTTACATGAAAAATATAGATTTCAAGTTACTCAGAAGCGGCTTCTGATTTATTCTTGGCGATTTTTGATAGCTCTCGGTCGTAGAGGATTCGCATTTCTCGAAGCAGCGTTGGGATGTTGGTGCCCGTTTTTGCGGATATTGGAATCACTGGGATGTCGATTTTTTCCTTCAGTTTTTTCAGCGTCTCCTGCAATTGGAAAAATAACATCAAGTTCATGCAAAATAGAATTTGTTTTTTTCCTAAACAAGTTCATCAATTTAATAAAAAGTCCTTGCACAGCCTCAAAACTAATTTAATAAAAAGATTTTAGACTTTTTACACTAAAAGAATTTCTTCAGAAGATGATTATGTGATTGAAAGAGTTTAATCAATTGATCATGAATCAAGACCTATTGTTTTTGAAAATGAGATGCAATGGAGTTAATTTTCTTCATTACCTCAGCCCCAGGGATATCGATCTTATTAGCAATGACTAGCTTGGGCCTCTGGTTCAATCTATCACTGAACTGACTGATTTCATTCCTGAGAATGTCCAACTGATCCCAGGGCTCTTCGAGGCTGACGTCCAGCATGAATAGCAATGCAGCACATCTTTCCGCATGTTTAAGGAACATTATCCCCAGGCCTTTGTTCTTGTGTGAGTCTTCAATGAGCCCAGGTAAGTCGGCAACAGCTATCTGCTCGTAATCATCATACTGCACCATTCCTATGTGAGGTTTCAGGGTTGTGAAAGCGTAAGATGCCACTTTGGGGCGTGCTCGACTTATTGCACGGAGGAGGGTGCTTTTTCCAGCATTCGGAAGACCAATCTGTCGATAATTACACTGCATCATTGATGTTTCAAGCCAATGAAACGTTACATTCCATTGAAAATAAATTTATTGATCGTATTCATTCAATTTGTGATGAGAAAATGACGGAGGGAGCTGTTTCCTGAGTCATAAATGTTAATGAATACAAGGAATATTATTTTTATTGAGAGTATTATACTTGTGTCAGTAATTAATGGGCTTTTGAAATAGGAATTTTGAAGTTCTTCGCTCAAGAATATTTTTATCTCAGTTGAAAAATGGATTTTGTCATCCAAAAATGAAAGGAATGAAGAGAAATTGAATAGAAAAATGTAGAATTTTCTCTGAGAGCATATTTCATGGAAAAAATCAAGAGATTTAAATTTTTCTCATAATAACGAATGAGTTATTACATAAAGAAAACATAATTTACTGAAAAACGCACCGTAATGCTGCATTTATGAATTAGAATTTTAATTAACTTCAAGAGAATTCTTGAAGAGTTCTAACAGAGAATCAATAGAATTTTTAAAAACTAGTTCAGGTTTTTCTATAAAATTTTGGCCGTGACTATTCGCACCATTGCGTGAATCACTCCCGTACACTCCATACACTCCACGCATGCGTGAAGTTTGTGTGTTTCACGCAGCCGAATTTTCATACTGCTGTGTATTTCACGCAGTTGAAGTTTCATACTACTGTGTGTTTCACGCAGTTGAAGTGTTATACTACTTCTGTATTTTTATACACCTGTGTGTTTCACGCAGTTGCATTTTTATACACC